>NW_009191804.1:144705-158247 GCF_000690835.1 Fulmarus glacialis
ATTACCCATATCTGTGCTCCTATTTCTACCACCTCCAGCCTTTTACTGATTAATTTAGGCCAATCGTCCAAACCCATGAAGCACCATGGAGTAAGGCACAGCAGTCAACCCATCCACAAGACAGGATGATTAGCACTGAGAATGCAACTCTGTGAACCTCTATCATTATTTTAATGACACTTCATGTGCTAATTTTAAATACAACAGCTGCTTCTCTCAAGTTCTAGCTACAGGATTTTGCTAAAGATCACCTTTAACATTACAATCTAAATTCAGTGAGATTATACATAAACAGAAAACATTCATATCAGCTACTCAGTGAACAGTAAGATTTGTGGGCTTGGGAGTTTGGCTTTTTAAAAACATTCTATATGAACTGGCTAAAGTCAGGAAATAAATTGTGGTTATCAATACTGGCATAAAAGCCAAATAAACATGAAACCAAAGCATGGTTTATTATTATTATTTAAATAATAAAAAAGTCTGTAGAGCTATGCTCGCAGTTCAAATCCACATTTTTCCCTAGGAAAGGACTACACAGTTAATTCCAGTTATGAGACACTACAATTAAAAGTGAAGCAATAAAGTCCCTGGGTAAAATACATCTTTTCTTTAGTTGGCTTCAGAAATGCCCCCAAAATAGCGCATCACCTGACCTGTCACTAGGGTTTTACAAAACAACCATTATTCTCTTCTTTTCTTTCTTCAACAACATTGTGCAAGGAAAATAGTCTGATTTCTGTAAAATATATTTTTTAATTTGAGTTTATCAACTATTTATCAAGTAATTTGAGTTTATCAAGAACTTACCAAGGGAAAGCTACTCTGGAGAAATTAAATCTTACGTGGAGATCTTCATGAAGTGCAGCCTATGATCATTTCCAGCTCCTGCAGGAACAAGTTCAGTTAATCTAGGTTCAATTCACCACAGCCTAATGGCCAGCAGTGGCCCGGCTCTGCTTGTCACGGAGCATTTCCCTGCTGTCAGACACGGCTGCTGGGAACAGTCAGCGAGAAGGAGAAATGATCCTGCAAGCAATTACATGTGTCCTCCCAGAAGGGCTTCAAACAGGAGAGAGATCTTGAACTACATCGAAAAAGAAGACCCCGTGCAGAACAAAGTACAGCTACGTAGTGACCCATGTTTCATCTGGACTGCTGCATTTGATGCTATTTGGAGATTGTATTTTTTTTTTAATGTGTGCAGCCACATAAGCCCATACAAGAGATCAAGCTTATGGCTTACTAGGACTAGAATTGTAACTGCCATCCAGAAGCACTGCTTTTCCCTCCATGGCAGGCCACATCACCCTCCTCAGCCCCACAGCAGCACATTTTCTATTACAGCTATCTGAAACATTCACTAAAACAGGCAGAAATTTTCAAGGCAGCGAGGGCAAGTTGACAATCTGAAAGCAGGTATTTCTACTGCTAAGAATGTTTTTAGGACAAAAAATTGGTATTTTAAAACTTTCCTGCTAAAGCTACCAGAGACTTCCCTCGGTCTCTTCAAATATAATCATTAGCCTGCCTTCACCTTTGGCGTCTAGCTCCCACCTCTCCCCAGGAAGGAGAGCATAAAGGAATGAGGGAGACTGTCCCCGTTCCCTGGGATGGCTTTGGAATGCAGTTCCCCAGCTAACCATGCTGACCGCTATTTACACTAGACCAACAAAGCCATACAATCAAATTTTAGTAACTCACTGTGAAGTAACTTCCAACAAGATCGTATCTGTAGATCTGTATTATTAGATCTTTCTTTAATTGGACCAACTATGTCTACCGTACTTCTCTGCTTTTCATCTACCACAGCCTTCCTAGCAGCAACACACAAGAGTCTAGCCTGAACACAGACCTAGCGAACTGGTGCCAGTAGTGCAAGCCACCTACAAATTTAGAAATTTGGCAGATAGCACGCTCACCTTTGACAGCAAAACTACGTACCATGAACCCTCTCAGCTATCCGGTGAAGGAGCCCTGCCAGGAGAGGCTGTGAACATCATGGTGAGCACTACGCTCTGTGCTGCTCATCAGCTCTGCACTCGGAGAACGACCTGAGCCCAGGTCCCCTTGACGTGGGACCAGGAGTTTGGGAGGTAGGAAAAAGAGGAGAAACGTGACTGCATTATCTTCAGACAAGATGCATTCACTCCTCAGATCATCCAAAGCCACGCTTTGTCCTCGTCCTGGGGTAAAATGCAGAAGGGAAGGTGCTAGAAGATGACTTGTGGCATTGGAGTCAATCTGCTGATTTCTCTATTGGCTTTTTCAAAGCTATTACGTTTAAAGCTTCCATTTGCTGTGGCTGTAGAGTCCAACTAAATGTTTCCGTGGTTAATTGAAAAAGAGGTCTGAGGTTTATTCAGAGTAATAATAACAACGATAAAACCCAAACAAAACAAAACCAGAGAGCCTACAGCTACTCACACTGTTACAGTCTCTTCCCGCTTTTTTCGGCTTCCTCTCCTCCATTCTCCTGCACAGCAGTCTCCACAACATAAACCCCAAGCCCCTACCCCAACGCACTGTAACTGCAGATTCAGTCTTTTCATGTGCTATAAGGCTTCAAATAGCATACTGTACAGACACAGGTCACCTCCTCAGTCCCCCAGCCACATGGCTTGGGGACATCCGACTTTGCCCCCTGCCAGGGAGGTGGCCACTCTCTAGACTTACTCCTCAACCTGACAGGAGGATTGCCAGCAATCAGCTGTACCGATCCTTCAGCCTCAGGGAACATCAGATCTTCACAATTAAAGCAAGGAAGGCCTATTACAGAATACAGCAGACAAGGAGTGGTATAAAGGGAGTATCACTTTTTTAATGAAAAAAATTAAGTCATTCAGATTGTCTTCTCTGAAGCAAAAAGAAATTAAATCGCCACAACTTTCTTTTCAGCTGAAGGCTCCAGCCTATGCTAAAGTCAGTTTCTGAGTGCACAGAGGTTGCCAGAGCCAACGCTAATTCAAACCCAAGAGGAAATGGCACAACCGTGAAGAGATACAGCTCATTTTGCACTAAGTTGGGTGTCTCCGTACCCTGTAGTGCTCGCCGTGCCTCCCACCGCATTCGGGCCCTTGCAAGCTCAGAGCGAGCAGGGCCCCTGAGCTGTCCCGCCAGTGTATTACACAGTCAATGGCATTCACAGGCAGCAATTCATGTTTTTACGGTTCCCCCCCTCCTCTGTTTCTGTTACACCAGTGTGTAACCCTCTTCCAACTGAGGGTTGTATCTCTGTCAGAGCCCTGTGCTAAGCCAACTTTCCCTTTATCTCCACCCTGCTCAGCCGTAATCCCCCCCCGCCCCGCCTACAGCAGGTCAACGGACACAACGGTTCAACGGCACACCTCCTTCAGTCACAAAATGCAGATTTTCTTGAAATTGAAAACGGAAATGTATTATTTGCTGGTATTTGCTTGACAGGAAAGCCTGTCAGACTTAGAACTTTTTTTGGTGAGGGTCCTCTTTAAGGAAGTAGACAAACCACTCAAGGGCAACAGTGCAGCTGCAGAATTTATAGCAATCAGGGAATTTCAATAAAAACTCACTGCAGCTGGAAATTACCATCCACTTACAAGCAATGCAGACCTCCATAGGAGTGCTTGTTGCTTTCGTACAAAACATTGTGCTACAGAAGCAAATGCGTTTTGTGTAAACCAAATCTTGTGAAATAACAGCTAAGCTCCAGCCTGCCCATTCTGGGTACAGCAAGTCCAAAATGCAGTGGTCAGCCATTTCGAGCACCATTTGACCTCTGATTTTTCTAGATATTCACAAGTTTGGAGTTCATGCAGATTCATGCCTTTGACTAGGATGAAATCATTGAGGCCGTTGAGGTCTACAGGACAATGGGCAAAAACAGGGTGTCCGCACCTGGCTGCTTCCTCTCAGCACCGCTCCCACAGGGAGCCGCAGGCACACCTGGCAAGGTCTGGGCTGCAGCACCTCTGGTGTGATGAGATATACCACCTCTCACAGATGCCCAGCGGTTCTATCCCCTACTCAGACAAACATCTGGCATCTGGATAAAAGCCAGCTGGCGTGCGCCCAACTCAGATAAACTGGAAATGTCGGCCAGCACAGGGAAGCACTGGGACGAATATCCAAATGCAACATCTGTTCCCTACTGCACATCCTCCTAAATCGCCATTGATCTTGAAACATTATTAGGCTTCCCTCTGGTCCAAGATTAACCCAGCGAACAGATGTATTAGCAACCCTCAAAGGCAGAATGGTTTGGTTGTGCAGGAGTATCGCTCATCTTCTTAAGGAAAAAGGCTGATAACCCAGATGCCCTCCAACTCAGCAGAAAGGGATCCAACCTTGCAAGAAATAGGTCAATCAGGATGATAATAGCATGATAAAACTAATAACAAGAAGGAGAAAGGCTAGAGAGAACAAATGAATATTTATCTAGCACAAAAATGAAAGACTTTCAAAACAAATTTAATTGAAATTCCTAAAGATGGGAAGAGAAGATATTGTGTCTGCATCAGAACTAGAAACCTGGGTGGTGGACAGAAGATGCCAGAACAATTCACTTTTTGGGAAAAATCCAAGCTGAGAATAATAAAAAATACTGGGGTGGGAAGAAAAGCATGATTAGGTAATTAAAATGAGTAATTAAAACTTTTGTCGGAAAGGATGTGTGAGCGAGACCAGGTAAAGAGTGACACGCCATCTACAAATGGTGTTACTAGTTTATGAGCCACTGATATTTCATTGATGTGGGAGAAAGTAGAAGGTGATGCACAGAAACCACAAACTATCAGCTATACGAGAACTGCTAGAAGAGTTAAAAGGATTCAAGAAAAAGTCTGCAATTAGCAGAATTATAAAACAATAAAATCTCTCTGCAGTATTTTAGGGTAGAGAATCACGATTGTCATATGGCTCACCAAGTATAATGCAAAAAAAGAAATGGTAAATAAAATATTTCTGTTCTATAGTTGAGAAAATGCTGAATGACATCATATACCATGATAACGATAGCAGTGTATTTCTAATCCAACAATAACTTAGGGTGTTAAACAACATTAGCAAGATAGGCAGTCCAGTATCAGGAGGTCTGGATAACTTCGATTCAACAGCTAAGCCAAAAAGCTCTCTGGATCATTAATACTGATTTTCAATAACGTTTTTGTAAGAATGTCAGTTTTCCATTATTAAACATTTTTTAAAATCAAGATCAATATTTATCTACAGGCTGCTCAAATTTAAATGGGATTAATTCCTTAATTTAGGGAAATTGGAGGCTTGTGTTACAGAAGTCATACTACAGAATCACTGCAGACTTTTTTTTTTTTTTTTTTTAAAAAGTCTTTGACTGGTATATTGAAGGTAACCACAGCAAACAGTGATAAACAGCAAGATTAACTGGAATCAGGTGGCCAGTTCCAGGGATACACATTGTGTATGACCCATGAAAAGAAATTAAAAGGTACACAGAGGTAACCATCACATGCAGCGCTGTGAAAGCCGCCGACGCACAACGGTGCCATGCAGGAATTGCCCAAGGCCCCGAAACAGATGCTGAAGAGTTGAGAAAGTTACCTGAAGGTGATGCAGGAGCCCTGATGCACTGGGCAGCAGGCCAGCTGCACCGTGGTGTGCCAGAAAGTGGCAGGGAGGCACAGCCAGCCCCTGCTGAGGGACGGGGAGACAGCAAGGAGAGATGGTCAGATGGAGGAGATGTCCCTGGCCGTGTGTCGTGGTTTAACCTGGCCGGCAGCCAAATACCACGCAGCCGCTCCCTCACTCCCCCCCGCACCCCAGTGGGACGGGGAAAGAATCGGAAGGGTAAGAGTGAGAAAAACTCGTGAGTTGAGATAAAGACAGTTTAATAAAACAGAAAAGGGAGAATAATGATGATAATGATAAAATATACAAAATAAGTGACGCACAATGCAATTGCTCACCACCCGCGCTGACCGATAACCAGGTAGCGATCGGTACTTCCTGGATCACGCCTACCATTCAGATACTGAGCATGACGTCACATGGTATGGAATACCCCATTAGCCAGCTGGGCTGGCTGTCCTGATTATGTTCCCTCCCATCTTGTGTACCTAGCTCAGTCAGTAGGCATGGGAGCTGTCCTTGGACTAGGAGGGTACTTAGCAACAACTGAAAACATCAGTGTGTTACCAACATTCTCCTCATACTAAATCCAAAACACAGCACTAGCAAGAAATTTAACCCTATCCCAGCCGAAACCAGGACACCGTGCAGCAAGGGCGCAGTGCTTTGGCCAGGTCACCTCCAGCAGTGAGCTGTGGTGCCCGCTGGCTGTAAGCCATTTGAGAGCGCCATGAAGCACCACCACGGCTCGGCATCACTGGGACTGCAGCTGCCCTTGGCAAGGCTGGAGACGGTGTCCCTGGCATAGCCCCGGTCCCGAGCCCAGCTCAAAGGAGCTCAACCCCGGGCCAGCGAGGCACCGAAGGGACACCACCAGCAGCACTTGTATTTTCAGGCTGGGCAGATGAGAGGGGCCAGTCTCCTACATGGCACCAGACAAGTGGTACCATGCGTGTAAACTGCGTGTAAACGATGAGATTTGGCCAGAAAGGTGTTGGGGAGTTATCACCAGTTTACCGAACGCCTGCATAAAAGGGATACGCATCTCAGCTTGGGAAAGCACAGACTGCGTGGTCAGCCAGGAACACCCAAACAAGCAAAGGCGCTAATCAGTAGTAGGTGCACAAAGAGTACCACAGATGGAGACTCTACAAAAGCCCCCCCCAGAAACCTCTATAAAATTCCAAACTAATTATGGGAGAAAACCCATCCTAAAGCAGTTCACATTTAAGGACAGGACCTTTACAACCATAAAAATAATTCCTGCACTGTCCTGGAAGGCAGACATGATAAAGAAACCAGTGCTGTATTTTGCTACTTATGCCACGCTTACCTACGTATAAGCAGACACAGGGCTATGCCGGCTTGCTGTGGGACACAAATGAGTGTGTGCGTAATTCTCATGTAATACATGAATGAATTGCCAGTACCTTCCCTATGAACCCACAAATAAGGGAATGAGAGCAAGAGACCAAGACCAAAGCACAGAGAGAGGCTGGAAAAAGCAGGTCTCACCTCTGAAAACACACGGGAAGGGGGCTGTAGGAAGCCACTGCCGGGAACAGGCAGTCTCCCTGGGGAGGAGGGACAAAGCATGGGTTTAGTCACTGACAAACGCTTTCTTGTCCCCTGGGAAACACAGAGCTCATTGCTCTCTCCAGCCTCCTGAGCAGGGGAACTGGAGAGGGAGGTGCTGAGCTCTTCTCACCAGTATCCAGGGATAGGATGTGTGGGAATGGTTCAAAGCTGTGCCAGGGGAAGTTTAGATTGGACATTAGGAAGCATTTCTTTACTGAGAGGGTGGTCAAACACTGGAACAGGCTTCCTAGAGAGGTGGTCGATGCCCCAAGCCTGTCAGTGTTTAAGAGGCATGGAAAATGACCTTAACAATGTGCTTTAACTTTTGGTCAGCCCTGAATTGGTCAGGCAGTTGGACTAGATGATCGTTGTAGGTCCCTTCCAACTGAAGTAGTCTATTCTATTCTGTTCTATTTCCCTCAGCCTGCCCTCAACTCAGAGGGAGGTGAACACCTCCTCCTGCAGCCTTCAGGAAAAGGCAGAGCAAGGCAGAAGCTCCATCTTCTCCAGTGCTTGGAAATAGGACTAACAGCTTTTATGAACGGGGTTGCACAACTGGAGCACGTGTGCAGGAGCATGTTTATCTTGCGTGACAAAATTGAACAACTGCTGGTACAACTGCTTTGAAATGCAGCTCTTGGAGAGGCCACAGCACAATTCTGTGTTTTTTCCCCTGAGTTCTCAGCCATTTCAATTTCTAGCAGAATTAAGTTGTCTGAAGTTGCCCAACTCCAAGCATGCACAACAAAGATACATGGAAGAGGCATGTACAGAAAACCTGTGCATTAAAGCTTGACGCACAACTATTTCTGTTTTAGGAAATTTATTTCTGTAGGTGGTATGAGCTTCCTGGTGCTCACAGGAACATCAGGAAATATTTACTACACTTTTATTTCTCTTAACTGCAAAAAATAAACAATCCACGTCACCTCCCAAGGATGCACTACCTTCTTGTCATACCTTGAAGTCAATAATGAAAACCTGGAGTTTGAAACATGGGTTTTGCATCCTGGGAGGTGAAGCAGCAGATGAAAAGTACAAATGGGCAAGAACACAAATCGTGTTGCCCGCAAGGTCACTCACCGGCAATCCCCAAACAGATACAGCTGCCACACAGTCATTTGGCAGATACCTAATTGATATGTGATGGCACTTTTTTTTTTTTAAATTAAAGATTTTTATGTGTTCTCAACTGCAGAATACTTGACCTGACAAGCACATGCAGGCGCAAAAGATTACGTGAGACAACAAGAAAACAGAATAGACAGGAAAATATATCTGAAGTGTAACCAGTAATAGCTTCATTTGCCTGTTCCCCGGGGAACTCTGAACTGTTTTGTGTGCAGAGGCTGTTAAACAGAAATTTATTTATTGGGAAGTTAATACAGCATGGTTAGAAGCATTTCATGTAAGCTGTCTAGGTACACAACAACCTCTACTAGCCAGAAGAGAAATTGTGTCCACCGAATCAAACAGCTGAAAGAAAATCTAGTAATTTCAGCAGTAACAGTGAAGAGGTTAAGCCAGGCGAGCTGCCCCTGCCTTACTCACAGAGGCTCTGAGGACCCCCTCGCAGGCAGGAAGAGCTCCAACGAGGGCAGGGAAGGAAGCACTCACTTCAGCATCTCCGCATCTACAACCTGCTCAACAACACAATGAAGTTACACTCACAGGCCATTGCATGGACCTATATAAACGAACAGTCTCTTTTCTTGGAAAAGGCTCTCTGATCAGAAGGGATACAATTGAAACTGATATTCAGTGTGATCGTTTTAACTTTCAGAATTACTACTCAGCCAAATGAATACAGACTAATCTGCAGCAGATCAGAGCAATTACTTCGACTTTCATTCACGGTGGATGTGGCCGATTCTTAGTTTCCACAACACTGTAGACACCAAGAGACACCCTGAACCCCACCACGACTGCAGCCATCCTGGCTCAGCTGCCTGTGATGCAGCAGGAAAAGAGATCGAATACACTACCATTCTTACCATAAGGCAAGAATACACCTTCTGAAAATGCAGACTTTGATGGGGACCACCAATTCTCGGTTTGCAACTCTCTCCGGGAAACTGGAGGAAGCAATGAATCTTCTCTCAGATCTGACTTTTACAGAACGTGTTTGTAAAGCTGCCAACATAAACCAGCTGTTTGGTAAAGCGTAATATTCCCATAACATATTCTGATGGGATTGTCTGTTTTATGTGGAGATATTATACATATTCTGAAACATAAATTACAAGCATTTTGCTGGAAACTTTCAAGTGATTTTTCATACAAACTAGATGAGAGCTGGGCTGATGACAGATTTGAGCACTCCAAGTAAACAAAAAAAAAAAGTTTAAAAAGGGAGGAAGAGTTTGAATTTAAATAAAAGAGATATTGCTGCAAAATAATACAATAATAACATAAATAATAAATCTCTTTTTGGGTCAACCTGAAACATTATCTTCAATCCAAAATGAAATGCTTCCTTTTATTTTCAAGCTATTCAATCCTTAAAACATTCTTTCTTTAAGGAAGAAGCATTTTTAAAGTAAAAAGGCTCCAAAATATTTTGGGGGAAAAAAAAAAAAAGAGTAAAGATCTAATTTTGAAAATGCTGAAACAAGACACTGCAGCATCTGGGGAAATCATATTTCTTCTTCAGTCAAAACTACTGCCAATAATCATCCTTGAAAATGCAAATATTTCTGATCCCTATCTAACTCTGCTTCTCAGCAAATTTATGACTTGTCGAAAAAGAATTTTCCCAGCTTTATTCATGAAGTCAGAGGTAATTATCACTTTTTCAGCTGATGTAAGAGTGAACGTATTGCTAATCAAGCCGATGGGAATTAGAAGAGGTACAAAGCAGTTTGCACAACTCTCACAATTATTCCAGTGAATTGTGAATGATATTAGAGCATCACTTTCAATAGTAGCGATATAATCCCTTTCCAAACATGAATGAAACAAAGAAATCACGCATGACATGTGAACTATCAGAGAAAAAGGAACAAAAGACCTTTTTTTCACCAACAAACATAAGGGCCATATTCTGCATCCCCATTACAAGTCTGACAGTGCAATGTCCTAAACAATGCTAACATGGGTGACGTGACGGGGTGAGTGGTGTTTGTCATCTTATGTCTGTTTTCAAGCAATCTGACCTCATCCATTTAAATGCCATAGTTGGCTAAATTGGCATTTCTACCATGTGCAGTTATACCCAGATGGCTAATTTCTAATGACTGCTGCTAATATGTGCATCAGAGGCATTGTTTCCCATAAATGCCAAGTACCAGTGATGCTCAATAAAATGAGCTGCAAGCACTCAATGCCTTTGAAAAGGTGTAAGAATATGTTGATAAATACTTTTACGGACGGAGGGGTTATTTTATACCCAACAAGAAGGACATTTGCTAACTCTGAAAGGTGCAAAAGTACCACTGTTCCATAGAAATCATAATTTCACTTTTGTTGATTCATCATTGCCACAAATGAAAACGATAGCTACATTTTTTCAACTAAAAGAAAATACACTATATTTAATAAATACATAAAAAACCCCATACACAATTTCCTCTTCTTTTCACTGGGTTTGAGCTTATTAGCTCAAAGTATTTTGACATTATTCCTATTTGTCATTACAGTCGTGGTCAGAAACGTCTACATGGTAGACGGTTCTGGATTAATAATAGAAAGCCAGATGACACATTCATGTATTGGATTTTGTGAATCCTATGTTAATGCCCCTGCACTGGGGAAGGCATCCCATTGCTGTTCCAAATAATACTCAGAAGATTGTTCTAATGGTCTTTGACTGCTCCACCTGTTTGTGGATACTAAGATGTCAAGGAGACAATTTCACACCCAGGAACACATGCACTGAAAAGTTCTGATTGTTGGGGTACACCATTTAATACTATTTTTTCTAATGCAGAACACTCGGGTTTGTCCTCTCTTGAGATTATTGTATAATTATATTAATAAAATATATCACAGCGAAAATTACAACTGTCTAATCATAACTTAAGCATCCAACACTTAAAGAAGTTAAGAGAGCAATGAGGTTAAAAAAGCTTCTACAAAGCTAAGTTCCCTTTTCTACTGAAATATCTCAAAATCTACCAAAACCATAAAATTATAACAACATATATAATATTTCCAAAGAAACTAGTTGAGAAGTTTCGTAATTCAGCATAGTACTTAAACATAACAAGTCAGTGAGATTTAAGCAAGCCTATAAAGTTAAGTTTTGGTACTTAAATGCTATCCTGAATTGGAGGGGGAAAGTCTAAATTCAGTATGTAAATATTAGCTGTAATACATAACAGCAAAATTCTTCCAAAAACATTCCACAGAAATACCTCCATGCTTCATTATGCAAATATATACTCAGAAATGCCTTGCAGGGATTCTTAAATTGGCAAGGATACAATTTCCATTCTACCTTATCCCAGACGGTTGAACGTTTGCAGCTAAATTTCCACACAACAAAACTTCTTAAGAAAAACAACAACAAACTTCAAATCTTTGAGAGACTCAGTTTGCATATGCCACGTTCTATAAAGACAAATGCCAATGGAAACCACATTTGTTTTTATTGTACCACAGAATATGAAATACAATCAGTAAGATTCAAAACAGTCTAAGGGATAGATTCAACGTCGATGTTGGGTACCTACACCGAGACTTCATAATGGCCTTTAGATCTCCAGATTTCCATAATGTGATCCTAAAAATCCTTGCTCAGTTGCCACCTACATCTGAAGGCATGACACATTCCATAGAGAGAGCAAACCACAACTTCCATGTCAAGAGATGGCCGATAATACCCGAAAGGACAGTTTCTGCATCTTGTTTTTGACAGGTTGAAGCAGCTGGAGGCTTTTGATCAGAACTGAGAAATTGGGCATCTCTCTGCCTAAGCCAGTCTACCACATCTTTGGGTTTACTCAAGAGATTTTTTTTTTTTTCCCCCTGCCTGAAAATGTAATTAGAGCAGATCTTAAAGGTCTTTAAGAAAAGCATTTGTCATTGATTGGACAAACTGCATACTAGAGGTAATGTGACCCACTGTTAGGGTAGTGTCTCAGGAAACAGGACACGAATTTGGTTTTATCTGCAATCTCCTTCATGTGGAACAGTGAAATAGTCCCAAGAAGCCCCCCTCCCCAGGAAGGCAAGTTTCTGTAAGCTGCAAGGGTATAATTTCTCTTCTGCTTTCTCTGATCTTTGTCGAATACTTTGTCGGTACAAAGGCCACCACTGTGCACCATGAGAAGAAAAAGAGTATGTACTATCGCAGCCAAGCTTGCAATGGCGTGGCTTAGAGACTTATTTTGTGATGTGGAGGTGGAAGGTATATGCTTGAATCCTCTATGATTAAAAAGTGGAACCTAAGTCCCCACATACAGGCAAAATGGACTACCATACAGGGGAACGCAGAGAGAGATTTTTTTAAAGAGTGACTTCTTCCACACTCTGTTCCACTTAAATTTTTAGAGAAAGGTTATGAGCACGTGCCTTCAGAAGAGGAAAACACGGACTGTAGAGCTGAGGTGGAAAAAACCATATTCCTGCAGACCCAAGAGAACCCTCTGACTCACCTCACTCAGCGTTACCGACTGGCTACTTCAAGGCAAGTGGTGTGACTGCGAACGTAAGCTCTTGCCTCCTTGTCCAGCTGAGATCTCACCTTGTGACAGTCAATTCTCCTCGTAGGGAACATGGGCATCTAACATGAGGTCTGCGTTCTAGTTCAGGGTCAAGCATACTAGAGATGCACCTACCTTCTCAGCATCAAAGTGCAGATCTAACCCTAAATGACATTATAACATAGCTGACAGTATTGTGGGCACTTATGTCTCTAAACAGTGAAAAACCCTGTTACGTTACACCTGCCAGCTTTCACATACTTGTTGTTAAAAGAAGTAGTGTTCATGGTTTAAGAACTTTTCTCTAGCATTTATCATATTTGATTGAGTAGTTCCTTCAGAAAGAGAATTTTTAAAAGACTGTTCAGAAATTTTAGATGTACAGCTGCTAATCAAACAATAGCAGTTGCATCTCTAAATCTTACACATGCTATGGATTTCTAATATTACATTTATTAGTCCAAATTATTTTATAAGGAGGGGAAAGATGCCTCAAGTTACTCCTTCAAGTACATACTTGGAGATGGGCCATATTTTCAGAAATGGTAAATACATAAAGGCTGTTAAAATGAATTTATTAATTAAACATAATACAGATTATGGAAAAAGTTTCATCACTGCCATTTTCTTTATCACTAGAATTTCTGGAGTTTTGCACTGAAGAAGACTTAAGAGCCAGAGCACAGGCTCAAAGGTCTATAGCTCTTGCTAAGAATCATAGAATCGTTAAGGTTGGAAA
>NW_009191805.1:0-338 GCF_000690835.1 Fulmarus glacialis
GGCCCTCGGCGGGGGCCGCGGGGCAGAAAGCAGAACCGGAACAGCCCTTGACTACGCACAGCGTAGCAGAACTGCAGGAGGCGCGTTTAAGCCGTTAGACGGCGCACAAACTAGAAAACTATTTTTATTTCAAATTGTATTACGATTGAATTGTAACAATGCAGTTCCTGCTTCATCCGCCACAGCCTAATGGTCAAAACAGTGCCCCGCGTTTGCTTTCTTTCATAGCGGTGCCTGCGATTCCGTCCTATTTATTTCAATAGCCTGATGCCAGTGGGCAAGGAAGGAGCCACCGTTACCACCCGGGCACCAGCTTGGCGGCTCGTCCCTGCCCGGGA
>NW_009191805.1:605-1259 GCF_000690835.1 Fulmarus glacialis
GACGGTCCGCGTAGCCCTGTCACAAATACAAATCCGGGTCCTTACTGTCCGCAAGTCTGGTAACAGAGGGGAAGTCCAAGACATAACTTATCCCCGACTGAAGGGCCGCTGTCCCTCCACAGATTGACCAACACGGAGTCGTTTCTGCGTAATCAAGATGGCCCCGTTAGTTGGAACAGAATGCTATTAATGATGTACATGTACTTAGGGACACAAACTGCATTACAATAGTTGCTCTTCTCATCATTTAGGATATTTCCCGGGATATATGTTTTAAATAACAGCTTTAGACAAAATAAGTTCTAAAAATAATAGGGAGAAAACATTGTCTTACAATACAGAAAATCTATTGTGAGACTGTGTCAGAGCATGAAACTATGCTTTGAAAAAACAGATTACAACATGAATTATATCAAAACAAAGGATGAGGCTTAATGTGCAATCCTAAATCCTAAATCCTAAATCCAGGAGTACTCAGTAAAAGAAATAAATTCATGACACATTTTAACCGATACAGGATATTTTTCAGGTTTTTTTCTTCATTTTATGCAGATGCACATGAAACCACCTTACATCCCTTCCTAGACAGTTTTTACCTTTCTGCTTTTTCTGTTTGAACTTATGCTTTTCTTTCTCCAGATTTTTTTTTTCTTC
>NW_009191805.1:1278-5777 GCF_000690835.1 Fulmarus glacialis
CCAACAAGTATAAATTTCAGTGCAGCTATGCTGATTTATACTAGTTAAGGGTCTTTTCTAGACAGTATCACACTTACAATGAAAATACTGTAAAATCTACCCAATTCATGCTTTGATAATGGGAAATTAAACTATTGTATTTTCCATCAAAACCTCTTAGAAGTTGAAACCCCATAGTCAGCCACATTGAAGCTAAAAATTACTGTACAAGGATTCCTCAGGGAGAAAAGAGGGGAACAGAACAGAAAAAAAGGAGCACCAGTATAATCCAGTCTCTGCCTTTTGACCAGCTGGTTCAGTTTTGCAAATGTAATAGTTTTGTACTGTGCTAGCAAGCTAGATGTTACTAAAAAAACTCAAGCCCCTACATGACACAGCATAAAGCTATTCTTATTCTATGCTGCTTAGTACAGTAAATAAACAAATGTTTCTGGATTGTTATTGAATGATTTGCAGAAAATTCTATAGTAAAGTTTGCAAATAATGGTAAAGCTCTTCCCATACCCCATGCAGAAAAATTTTAAACATTCACCTTTAAAACATTCAGCTTTCCATTTTGTTTTATAACGATTTTACAGAATTTCCTAGGGAGAGGAAGAAAGTTCTAATCACACATCCCTGAACAAAGCTAGAGCAAAAATGGCTTCATTTGAAATTTGGCACGTACAAAGTTATTTTTTGTGGTCTAATTCTATTTGCTCTGGATGGATAAGAATGAGAAAGACAATTGTAAGTACTGGGGGGGAAAAAAAAAAGCTGTAACTCAGTGTGCCTGCTTTGGTGTCTTATAGAATGAAAATGTACTTAATTCAATTGTTCTATAGAATTAAGGAATTAATTACTTAACTCAAGAATGAAAAATAAATTTGATGGGATTTAACTAAATATCCTGAGACTTCCTCATTAATGACCAGAACACTAAAATTTTTTGAATCGTAAGACATGAGAATTCACTTGCTGAGTCACCCAAAAAGGGCAGGGATGGATCAGCTCAGAGGCCAAAGGCATGCGTGGATATCGGGCCGAGGAAGGGTACACCTGGAAGCGTGCCTCCCACCCTTGTTCTGTTAAATATAAGGGCATACAAAAGATACAGATCCCCCAGCTGCTGCACAGGGCTGCAGGGCTCCCTGCACCCAGTACGGCTGGTCAAAGGATCTTGGGTGAGGCAGCCTGGTTGTGTCTGGCATGTGGGATAACAGTGGGAGAGCAGCTGTGGTGGTGTGCTGCCAGGACAAGAAACCCTGGAGCATGGCGGCAAGGCCTACGGAGGTGGTCAGAAGAACAAGTCTCACATGCAATTCATTACATTTAATAGGACTGTGTGTGTTCTGTCTATCCCAAGTGTGTGTCAGAAAAATTAAATACTTAAAATGAACACAGAAATAGGCAGCCTCTGGCATCCCAAGCACTCCGTTCCTTTTTCCTGTTTTACTGGATCCTGTTTGCATATTCCTCTCTACTCAGGACAAGTGTTCAGCACACCTCAGTGCTCACTACGTGCACCCCGCTACTGCCTCTTGGCACGGCCCAGGAGTTCCTTGCTCCCTGTGTCTCTTCAGCTTCCACAATCCCCTCCTGCGCTTTCCCATTGAGTTCAGAAGCTCACCCCGTCTCTGGCCAACGACCAACCTCCTTTAGAAATAGATATCCATTAACTTTCCGCTTCCTAGTTTGCAGCAGCAGACCCGAAGCTGATGCTTACTGCCGTCAAAATGAGTCAATCAAAGGAGTTTTGGTACCCACTGACCCTAGCTACATGCCCCCCCCCGCCCGAGCTGGTGGCACAGCCAATGCTCATGGTCAAAAAAAGACAAAGTAGAGCCCAGGAGAAATGTTATGAGCTGTCAGCAAAATAACAAGCAGTTGACCAACTTAAAAACTTCTGATAACAACTACAAAACTAGCGATGACAACATAAGTGCTTCTGGTACTGTAGAAAGGCTCCAGTCCCTGATGATTATCTCTGCATACTCTCTTAGATTGTCAGGGGTGTTGCTCAGACATATTCTCATTTGATTGCAATTTTCTGAGCAGCACACAACTAAGACCTCCCAGAAAAGCTTTTACTGTCACAGTCATGAAAAAAATGCGTGACTATCCAGTGAGTCACTTAAAATTATGCACAAATGCCTCTCAACTAAGCTAAAACCGCTTCTTGCACTAGAACTTTTAAAAAGTTTCCTAACTTCATTTCAGTGGTTTAATTTTACTTTTACGTTACAAGATCTCTCTTTTTTTGGTCAGATAGGAAAGTAAACAGTTCTAGTGTTCAATAATTTTAGCACTTCAAATGATCTCATTTAGACTTTGAAGTTCAGCTTTCATTAATTGAATGGAATGGGAAAGGAGCAAGTTTCCATCTCAGCTGCAGCTATCACTTTACAAATCCAGCTTTTATTAGACCACATTTAGAACGGAAACAGACTAAAGCCCAGTTCTGTAATTTTGAGCTTTAGTCTAAGAGATAGCACATTTATGGTTACCAAAAAAAAAGTGAAACCACAGAATTTTTACTACTTTTTTTTTTTTTTTTTTTTTTTTGGTACACTAGAAGCAACAGTATCTTAAATGCTTTTAGTATATTTTTGATGTGAGATTCCTTTAGATGGGGAATCTGAGTATGTTCCCTTAAGGAAGATAGCATTAACATTACCAAAATTATGCCATAAAACACAGAGGATGAAACTGCATCCAGTTAACACCATTTTATGGCCCTCATCCTAGACCAAATTTTGGTTTTGCTTTTTACAGAAAAAAATTCCCAGATTTACTCTGCCTACGTGGCACAGGTAGCAAAATTGTTTCAGTACCTTTTGGCTTGTAATTTTAAGCTGTGCAGTGTTAACACCGCTCAGTTTATTAGTCTAACATTTTCATTTAACATGCATGCTGGCTTACACTTAAGGCACTTCTAGTCATTGCATTTGTAAAAGTACAAAGCCCTTCTAATGACTTGAACTAAGATTAAAATCAGAATAAAAGAGACGCACCAAACTATTAAATGCAAACATACTAAAATCATCTGCCATGGTAGTTAAGAGTGACGGTGGAAAGTCTACTGTATTCCACAAACCTCAGTGTGGAAGCACCAGACAACAGTGCTTGTTAAATCACTACCCCAGACCTTTTTTCTCTCCACCTTCCCTTTTATTACACAAAGGGAGTTCTCTTCTTAAAAGAATTGGTTATGAGGCTGTGTGCTTAAAAATGAATGTCCAATTTTGTTGCAAGCAGACAGTGTTGTAAAGTTTGTTCCCAATTTACAGAAAGACTGAGCTCACAGAGGGGTCTGTATACAAGGATGGGCTGGCTCTAAGGGCACTTCTATCACAGAATGCATTAAGAAAACCCTTTGTCTAACCACAAAAGGACTTGCATATTAGTCTCAGGAGGAACACATTCCTGCCCATGGACTTTATTTTCAAAAGGATAAAAGTGCACTTTCTTCATAGGCAAAGGTAAGTCAAAGAAATCCAGGTACTCAAGAGGATGAGGCTGCAACAAACTGCCATGGTCAATTTAATTGGAGTGAGACCCAGAGGCAACAATAAAACCATTAGCAGTACAGATGTTAGGGATCCCCAAGGAACCAAGATGCCACAATGGAAAATATGCTTTGTATGATATTGTCAAGATTCTGTGGCCGACAATGACCTCACAGAAACACACAACTGACCAAACACATCAGTAAGATGGCAATACTTAACATGCAGTTCAGGATACATTCATTCACAAACATTTCAGAAATAGAACTTAGCAGCTCTCTGCTAAAGAAGTGCCACATTTAGTCAATAACCCCAGCCTATGAGAATGTGTGACTTAAATGTTCCCTCCAAACAGGGAAAAGATCAAGATCAAATACTTTTCTTAGTAGACATCCGTGTAAAGACACATCTTTGTCTTCTACTATACTGTCTAGTTAAGCATTTTTAAGACCAACTGTTAAATTACACAAATCTTTCACAAGTGCTGCCTCTAGGCTTTGTGCCCAACTACCACACACAGAATTAGAAATAACTATTGAATGTATTTTCTCTAATGGGCATCTATCTAATTGGTCATGATTTACATGGTTACAGAACGGAAAGTGGTAGCACAGGATGTTCACTGGCTCATGACTTTTCCTGGTTTTAGAGTCCCCAAGTTGCATTCTGATGCTGGAAAACAAGAAGGATTAATATATAAATTAGTTATATTAATAATTATATCAAGTTATATCAAGCAGAGCCAGTCAGACATAGCTCAACTTTTCAGGGAGATTTTACTGGGAAGCCGAGAGTACTTCCAGTATTGAAACAGTGAGGGCCACAAAGAACAGTTCTTACAAGCCTAGGAGAACACTACAAAGTAATTCAGTTCTAGCTTTGTCCCTAAAAGCTGATGATAGGCTACTCTTAATCTTAATTTTTGCGGACCTTTTGGTCCACTACTAAATCAACAGATGTTGCTAACATTTCCAAATTATTTTTCCATACTGTATTCTGACTAAAGCAGGA
>NW_009191805.1:5808-45939 GCF_000690835.1 Fulmarus glacialis
GATGTTTAAGAAGATCTCAGTTTCCTAAAACCTTCTAGTTAAAAGAGCTAGAACCATAAAGGTAGGATAAGATTAAAAAGCATGATACAGAGAAACATGCAAAGTGTTACTTTCAGTCCATTAAAAATAACTGTATTTGAAGACAGTGAACCTGATTTTGCAATAAAAAGTTCACTGCCCCGTGGGACTGTTGACTTTATTTCTGCTCCTAGGCAAAGAGCAGGTTAAGCTAATCTGAATATTAAGAATCATTCCTAAATGTATCTCTCTAGATTTCTTAAATCTTTCCATGATGCCACAAGTATAATTCTTTCTTTACCCTATGCCTTGTCTTACCTTTTGCTCAAGGTGAAGATATTCTTTCTATTTAAAAGAATTACCACAAAGCCTCCACTGTTACTTGAAACTCACAAGATCTAAAAAGGGACATTCTTACTATCGGCAGATTGACTGTGGGGCAAAGATAGACAGAGGAAAAGTAAGCCAAATGCTTCCTAAATCCTGTTCCTGAGAGGTATATTCTTACAGAGCAGACAAGCTTCCAACACCACTCGTAACATTTCCCCCAGCCTTTTGAAGGATCAGTGAACACCTAGAACCACAGAAGCAAAATCCATGGGCTAGAAGGACACTGCTGGGGAGAAGAGATCCATGTAGCCCTGAGGCCAAGACAGCTGCGCATATGAATGTTATATAGCAGCATAGGAAAGGCCAGCGCCATTGTGACTTTGCAAGTGTTCAAGAATAGAGAGGACTAGTCAAGAGAAGGGTGGGGAAAGGGAAGACTCTCTGATTCATCCATCATTAGAAGAATCATCTGGTATGAAATTAACAGCAATATGGATTGGTTGTAAACCTCCAGAGATGCCGTCTGCTCTGATGGCAATAATGCCAGGCATACAAAATGGCTGCTGATCTCTTCTCATACTGACGTGGCCACGCTTTCTACCTGAGATGTAATGTTAACAGGCACAAAGCCAGATAAGGTTTTAGGCCTCCTGCATTCATTCGGGTGTGGACAGAGTTCATGTTGAGAAGACACGGTAGGCCAGTGCTGTATCTCAAAAGTGGTGTGAGATTCAAAGCACTTCTGGGAATCAAGTAAATAATTAAGATATCCTTCTTTGTACGCAAAAATTTTACATATGCCTTGACATTCCAGATCACAGAAAATAATTTTGCTTATCTGCCTCCTAAGTTATCATGCATACTAATTTGAATCGTAGTTATTTTTGAGGCAATATTTCAAATTGTTCAAGTTCCATGTCAGGTCACAGTGCTGGATGGCAGTGGCAAAGACTAAGCTGCAACCTGGCCTCGGAGAGAATGCACTTGCTGGAACGCAGCCTGCGCAAGCCCTCTCGTGGAGACAATTTATACCACCTGAAAACCATTCTTGTTCAAGCTAGCTAAAGCATTCTCTCAAGCTGATAAAAGTAAAAACCCACCACTTTTACATGAATAAGTTTTATCGCCACTGGGTTATGCAGACACAGATATATTGCATAAAGAAGTAAGTATTTTCCACTGTTGTAATCAGTACTGGCTTTTGTCAGAAAACCTCTGCAGTGTAAATCTGTATTCACATGTTTCTAGCACTCACCTCATTCAGTGTCCCTAGTCTGTGTGAAATTTTGAGGTTGACTGGGAAAAGGTTCCCGAGGAAACAATATTCAACCTATGGAGTGAATAGCATAAGCAGCAGAAAGGAGAAACGCAGGAGTTAAAGGATACCAAAAGCCCTGAAAATGAGACAGAAACAGGAAGAACAAACAATAAGGAAATGGGGCATAAACAGGGAGGAAAATAGAGGAGGAGGAAATATAAGCAAAGGACAAGATAGTTCTTTTTATTTAGTTAAAAAAAAAAAGTGTTCTGTTCTTTGGGTCATTGGGAATAAAGCAGGCAGGCAAAAGCTCTTAGAGTTAAAAGCGGAACAGTCAGCAACCGTGATATTGTGAGTGAGCTGAGTAATGTACAAACTTCTGAATGATCATCCAAATTTGGTCTTTGAAGTTCATCATACTACTAGGATTGAACATGTTGTTTCTAAAAATACATTTATTCACAAAGAGTGATGCCTGTTATTGGTCGTGTCTCACAAAAACTCTCGTTACTCTTAATAACTTTTTTCTGAGTCATTTCTTCTCTACATGAAATCCAAAAGGCCTAAGCAGCAGCTAGGGAATAAAGATAGGTGGCCAAAACATCTTCTACTACAGGGTAAGTTTTAAGTTTCTCTTACGTATCACAGCATCAAATATCCTAAACTGAGGCCTTTTTAGATTATACCCTCATGTGACCCTAAGTCAAAGACTTGCTATATCTAGAGATCAGCCAAGAGATGTGAAAGTTTTTAGGTCACATACTCTTGTTTCACTCAGCTGGTAAACCGGGGAGCAAGTTATGAACACAATATCTCCAGAAATTTGTTGCCAGCGATGTATCAAGGGAAGGACAAGATCAGCAAATAAATCTGCCTGAGCCAAGAAAGATGATGCTAGTAACTCCCAGAAAGGGGGACTTCAACTCCGCAGCAGCAGCTGGAAGGAGTGTCTGGATTCTGGAGGGACCCTGAGCACAGCACAGGAGAGGGGCCTGTCTTTGGTAAAAATACCAGGCACCAAAATGAGTTGTTATGTCCTGTTTAAAGGATAGTGGCACAATGCTGCAGTATGTTCACATCTATTTCACAGTCCCAAATTTCTTTTTTTGTCCACTCTGAGCAACTCTAAACTAGAATAGATAATGTAGAAGTTGGTTCAGGACCTGTTGTTTGTAAGTGCAGAGTTATTATTTATTCTGCAGATAAACCTAAAATCAAATCTCCGGATCAGAACTGTCCCCTTTCTTTCAGTATGAAACGTTTGTTATGCAGCAACCTTGATCCAAACTCCGTGGATAATGTGAGTCTATAATCAGTATCTTCATTTTCAGTGAAGATAGTTGCCTGATGCACTTTTTCTAAAAATGCTGCCAATATAACTACTGATGTTGAAGCAACTTACAGTGACGTAAGGGTGCTTGGAAGTACCGAATTGCCTTTTCATATAATTCTTTTAAATGTTGTGTTGGCAACATACGTTATTTTCAGATTGTTTTACAGCTAATGTATGTATCGATTATGAGCTGAACTGCATCCAAAAGACGAGCTAATCTTCATTTGCAATTTTTCCACATAATGGCCTCTGTAATATATTAGTATACAGCTTTATTCTGCTCTGAAAAATAGACAATTATGGATGACCATCATTCCTTGGTTTGCATACCCTGAGTATTTGGGCTTCAGACAGTGGACTGGGGGTGGAACGCCCTTGTGCAGCTGCTATTTCTGCCGATGGTCAGCTGCTACTTTGCACGCGCACTGGGCAGCACTGGAGGCCACTCAATTGGAGCCATGCTGGCACCTCCCCTAACTGGTTCCAACATTTCTTTACGCTTTGATCTCATAGTTGCTAGAAATGAACCTCATTCCCCAGCATTTAATTCCTTGAAAGGTGCACGTGATATACATAAACCATGGTTGCTCCTGTAGCCTGAAATCAGAGTGGCCCTATGGCATGATGTCAATTAAAGAGAGATTCGTGCACTTCCAAAAATTTTACCTTTTCCCAAACAAAGAACAAATCATGTTAGAAGAATGAAATTAGCCAAATTGTATACCTTTACCCAATGGCACAAAATTAATTCCACAGGATTTTCAGTACCTTTTAAATAAAATCTAAATTCATTATTTTTTACGTAACATTTTCAGCAAATCAGTGACTAAGTGATAGATAAAGAAGAAAACCACTATATTTTTGGCCTGATGGTCACGAAGCAGGATTAAACACTGCTTATTTAAATAATATAACTATAGTTCTCTAAAGAATAATAAAAATGGCAGATATATTTGCAGAGAGACAACATCTCTAAATTTTTTGCAGAGGATAGGGTTTATTTTTTTAATATATTTCACAAAATCTGTAGAAGTGCACCTGCAGGTTATATTTTTTAAAAGTTTAATAATTGGCATACACATGCTATTACTTTTTAAAATCAGAACAGTATGTCAACACTAAATTTGTTTGAATAAAATACATAGCAAAAAAATTTGTTGGAGACTACACTGAAGCAAAAAACATCTTCATAAGGAGGAAAGATTCTAGCTTATGATTTATTTAATCTCTGAATTTCGAACAACTACGTTTGTAAAGTTGTAAGTCTCGTTCATTTGAGAGGAAAATTAAAATTTCTGTAAAATAGGTGCAGTAACAAGTGCTGGCCTCAAGAGGGAGATATATCACCACATCTAAAAGTTTTCCAAAATGAAGGAAAAAAACACTTTTTACTAAAATAGAACAGATGCTGTTTGCTTGTGGGTAACTGCTAAATATATTGACCTCTGCTATATCATTGACGTGACTTAAGATATAATGACCACGATTCCCCCTCAAAATCAGAACGTTTAATTCAGCATTTCCTATTATTCAAGGCTAATTGGTTAGAAGAGGTTAAGTCTATCACCTCACAAGAGATATTATAATTCTTTGACCCATGAACTTGTTAAGCAGTTAAGGTTTCTAAGTTTTCCTCTTTTTACAGGGAAAATGGTGATTGCCACTATTCTCTAAATATGGCAGCAGCGAGAAGACATTAAGATTCACCACCTCTTTTCTTTACTCCATTATTATTCCTCTAGTTTCCTAATTTAGCCTCCTGTTATGCACTTGATTCTTGTTCACCTGCAGTCTCCAAAGAAATCCTGTCACTATTAGTTCCTCCATTAATTGCTTTTCTTTTGCTTCCTAATTCATCTACCTTCCCTTTTAGATAGTGTCTTTTTTCAGTGGTCTCTAGCGGGCATTCCTTTACACCCTTTTTAGACCCTAATTATGACTTACTTTTTCATCCCAAAATGTGGGTAAGTTTACAGAATATCAGTAAATAGAATAAAATAACAATGATCTCTGGTCTTTTTTCTTTTGTCTTCTTATTCTTCATTTTTAACCCCAGAAGCGTCACTGTTTCTAACAAATTTACTATTTTTTTTCTGGTTTTCTGTACCTCAGCAGAGCTGTAGGAGATTTGCACTGCAATGCATAGATGAGATTGACCCTAGTTTGGACTTACCTGAGACAATTTTATGCTAGCTGCTATAGTTCAGTTGCTGCTAATAATGCAGCATTATTTACATTTTAAATTAACTTGTGTGTCTTTAGTCTTGTACAGCACAGTGAGGAAACATTCATGTAGTCAGATGCTGGCATCAGTAGGGAAAAAGCAATTAGTAATATTAAGTTACTGTGACTTGAACATCTACACTGTCTACTACCAAAAATCTGTTTGCTTGTTGGTTTTCTCTCTGTCGGCCTGAAGAGTTTCCAAACATTGTCCAAGGGAAACCAGAGGCAAATCTAGCCCTCATTCTGGTAACCTTACTTGATCCGCATGAGAATCAGCATTCAAAATAAGTCTTTACTAACAATAAAGGAATATTCAGGTAAGATTCCAGTTTGATTTGCTAAGAACAGCTCAGCTGTTTGTGGGGATTATCATCTGTGCTCCAAAACCTAAAGCAAAGACGAGAAAACAATTTTTTGCCTTTCTGGTTGCTTTCAAGATAACTTTCAAATATACGCGTAAGCATACAGACAGTCTGAAACAAGCCTCTGAGAGACAATTTCCTGTCCATATTTACCACAAATTATATTCACTCTGATGCCTAATGATGACAACTATGATTTAAGAGTCAGCATGATTTAATGCTTCATTCCTGATCACAACATACTGGAAAGGATGAAGGAATGAAAACCAGTTGCTGTCAAAACATATAAAGATACACAGGAGGAAAAAGAGGTGAACATATTTTGAGGAGTTATGCAATAATCTTGCATAAGTGGACTTGATCTTTCTTCTCAGGTTAATCCTCTTTAGACCCTTGAACATTTCTCTTGCTCTGACTCATCTCCAGCATGTACACATTTTAAGGCAATGATGTGTTAACAACAGTAGATAGACTGGAATTTGATTTAGGTAGAAGTTAGTAGCAATGTATTACTTAAATAATTAAATATTTAGAATAGAGCATGGTGATTTTGGTATACTGTATCTTTCTGGAATACCCTGTACTTCATTGCAGAAGATACATAAAACATAAGTATCCAAGAGCCTAAGTATATTATGCAACAGAACAGCTAGAGCTTAAAACATTGGGAAAGGCATGTCACTATGAAAATTTAAAGCAATGAGCATTCTCTCTCACCCCTCCATATTTAACATATTTAAGGGAATATTAAAAAACACAATTTTAAATTTAATAGTTTTCTGTTTAATAATGGTGGCACTTCAAGGAGCCCTAAAATCAATACAGTAACTAGTTAACAGGGTAGCTCAGAAGTTATCTCAAATTCTTCACAACCAACCTTTTCCCCAGTACCTGCCCCTTATAAGACAGCAGTTATAGAGGATTCAGTCCTGAACAACACAAGAAGATTCCTCTTAAACCGCCATAAGCACCTTGAAGTAAATTCCCAATAGCAATTTGACTCTTTCTGTCTGTGTTTTGAAAGCTAGTGCCATCACTGAAAGCTTCCAAACCTATTTCAATGGTTTCTGAAGGCCTTTCTCTACCTCTATGAGAGAACTGAAAGCACTAAACAATCCCAGGCAATAAAGATTGTCTCTGCACTGATAAACAGGAGTCAATCATAAGATCATCTTAAAGTAGGTACTGATTAGTTCTCCAAGTTATTGCTGTGTCCCTTTTAAATCTGGAGCCTTTACTGGCTTTCCAGGTAGGTCACCTAGCACTCACTGCTCACCTTTGAATCTGTCCTTTGCTACAGTGAGAGCAGGAAGTCCACCTCTTGCATTCTTACCGTTCCCTCTCTCCATCTCCAGCTCTGCTGCACCCTTTTGCCTATTAGCAGAGATCCAGAAGGTAAGAAATAATCCTTGATCAATTTCTAGAAAGTTTCTAGTTCACAAATAAATAATGTGGATGGCTGTGCTGCTGGCTTGTGGCTAGGCTGTGATACAGATGATTAAGACATGACTCTGGGTTGTAAAGCCAATGGTTACTTAAAGCTGATCTGAGTGACTACATTAGAAAAGAAGAGAAGGGCTCACAGAATCAAAAGCATCTGTTCCTCGTTTCATCTAAGCTCTTAGTAGCCATCCCTGAGCTGAGATGTGGTATACAACTATGTATACAACAAGAGAGAATCGGGAGGCTTTCTGCAACCGAAGGTCTCACATCAGGTGTGAGCCAAACATTGGATGTAGACATATCCCTTACAACCAGTTCTAAATACTAATAAAGACATACCTCTAAATCAAGGCTACTGAAATTATTTGTGAGCGGATTTTTTTTTATTTCTCTCCCTCTCTCTTTTTTTTTTCCCCCAAATTATTTGGAATGTCTTGCCAAATGCTGAATGTAAAAAATCCCTGATGTAAAACTGCTCACTGCCAAATCATTCTGAGGTCTTTACATTGGAAATTTCGAACAGTTCTGAACAAGCATATGCTTCATAATAGATGTGTTTCATTAAGGAAGTATAATTCCTGCAGTCAGTTTTAGATGTAAAGATACAAATTCAGAATTTGCACAGCTTACATAAAAGTTGCTGGTTTTGCAAAGATTGCTGGTGACAAACTCGCTCAGACTATTTGTGGTAAAGCAAATGCCAAAGAAAAGTGAATGTACTTGGAGGAGCTGTTTAAAATTCAAGTTAGGAACCAAGTGTTTTGGAGGAACAGAGGGTTCACTGTATTTCATCTTCTAGTAAAGAAGTATTTGTGTGAGTAAAAGTGAGAGTTCCATATGTATCTTACATTACTGCTTAATAATAGTTTAACCAGCTTGAAAAATGAGGGATGGGCTTTCAAAGCAGGGGAGTGTCATCAGACTCAAAACAACAAAGCACAAACTTGACTCTCAGTCCAAAATGTGAAGTGACATTTTCAATTATGCTGCACAAAGCAGCAAGACTGCTGAGAAAACTGCAGAGTTGCCAAGGAATTTCTGGATCTGATACCTCTTTCACTTACTGGTTTTTATAAACTGGTCATCAACCAAGAGCAGTATTTCAATCTAAGTTGTATGAAGCAGTATAAGTGAGATTCAGAGATGAGCAAATTTTGGCAAGCACTCTATCTATTAAGGAAAAATATGCAATCAATTTATTTTACGAGGATCAGTATTAGAAGCACTGTTACTAAGTTATTGAAAGCAAGAGGGCTGAGGGGAACACTACAACACTTTAAAAATCCTTTATCTAGTAATCCGAAACAAGCCAGTCCAGTTCCCTGTTGATTATCTTCGCTTTTTCCACCTGTTCTGTCATTACTGATTTCGGTTCTATGTTTTTTCTTTGTTACCAAGCCCCATCAGTGTTATCAGTTCCTATTAGTTTTTCACTACCTTAGCCCCATAGCCCCAACTTCATTTTGTCCTCTATGCATGCTTTTCCCCCTAATGATGAAAATCACCTCCAAACACAAATAAACTTTGCTTCCCCTAAAGTA
The DNA here is from genome assembly GCF_000690835.1 of Fulmarus glacialis. Lineage (NCBI taxonomy): Eukaryota > Metazoa > Chordata > Aves > Procellariiformes > Procellariidae > Fulmarus > Fulmarus glacialis. The sequence goes on from NW_009191805.1 coordinate 14,320, forward strand.
ATCCAGCTTCTACCTTAACTGTACTCGTGTGTTTTCAGTCCATTCTCTGCCCAGAAGCAACTCTGTCCCCTTTCAGTCTAAACAACACAAATTCTTTCACCTTTGTGTCAGTTCTCCAAATATTTTCTAATCAACTGGCTCTCCACTGCCCAAATGGACTCCCAGCCATAACTCCAATACAAACTTGCTCTACCAAATCCGTTAACCACTCGCAGAAGCCTACCGTTTAGTCACCTTTTGTGACTACCCTCTAAAAATGCGAATCTTTCCCACCCAGACACACAAGCTATTTGTCACACTACCCAGTTTAGCTCTGACATTGCACTCTTCTTTATAGACTGCACTGATCCGTAGTTCCTCCTAGACAGGAAAATTATTCCTGTTACTCCAATAATTTGGAAAAGGGGTCTTTACTCTCTGCTCCACTGAGGCATCTTGGGTTCAGAGAGACTAAATGGTTGCATGAGGGTGAGGGGGTCCCTGACTGGGTCCTGGAAGGTGGCAAAGTCTTTCATCCGGCTCTTTGCTGTAGGATCCCTGGGGCATGCTCTAGCCCACAGCAGAAAAACATGCAGAGCAGCATTGTTTTATTCCCTTAGCACATCAAGAAGGTGGGTAACCAGTGCCAAGGCTGACTAGGCTCCCCAGACAAAATACAGAGCCAATGGATTTGAGGGCAAATTCGTGAAATGTGATACGCTAAAAAGATGGGATCGATAGATATCAAATCTTTCCGTAAGAGGCAGAGCCTGTGATAAAACAAACTGTAAGTCTGTATAACAGGAAAAAATCAGCAATTTGCTCCATGCAATTAACCCTGGGGCCTGCAAAGCAAACACATCTTCATTTAAATGGAGTGTCTTACAAATGGTTCCATTTCTACCCTTTGTAAGAGTGCCCTCAAAAATCAAGTAGACAGGATTATCAGTGACCACACATTACAGCACAAGGATGTCAGTATAGTCAATCTAGTATTGCTTTCTAGAGAAGGAGATAAAACTGCCTGAATAAGGTTTTCTATTGTTATTATTATTTTATTCACATAAGAAGATTGAATATGCATTGTCATTAGATCAGCCCAAGATCAGTTTTTTCTTCCAATTTTTCAGTTTGCACATAAAAATGGGGAAAAAAAAATTATTAGTATGATTTTAAGGAAAACTTAGTTTTCTTACGGAAAGTAACCTTAAAGCATTCTGAAACTGATGCTATAGACGCCTCGTGTTACATATGAGAAGTGGCAATCGGCCATCTTACAGCAAAGAACTCTACTGACTTTACCTGTGAGAATTATGTTGTTATATCTTTTTCCCCTCCAGTTAGTATAACAGAAACTACACAGCTTAATCTGCATTCTAAAAATTCATTTGGGGTAGCTACAAAAAGCTGAACTACACTTCAACGATAAGAGGAACATTCAGAATTTGGTATCACTCATGGTTCTCACATTTAACTCCAAAAAGTAATTTCTGAAACACACAAGGAGCTGCCACAGAAACTGTTATGTACGCCAGAATGGAGGTACCCAGTACTGAAGGCATAAGAAGCATGTGCGAAAGAATTAGCTGCAGTGCAAGGCAAAATATGACAAGAGTATCCAATATTTATTGCAAAGCAAGAAAGTGATCCTATGTAACAGCAAATGGGCCAGTCAAGCAGAATTCTGTTTGTAGGTAGACAGATAGATTAACAGCATGATAATACCTGTGCAAGGATATCTGCATAATTTGCCAGTATGAAAAACTACATTTTATCAGTTTCTGCACATGACTATCTTCCATATAACTGAGAAATTAATAAGGCTTCCAATAAATGCTTTAGCATATGTTCAACAAATTGCTTACTATCAAGATATTACCAGATTTATGCTAATTCAAGATTATTCCCAGTATAATAAAATACTGAAACTTCCTTGTTTGCCCTATTACCTAGCTAAAATATGACTTTCAATGATTTTGAGGCTGCCAGTCACTTCTAAAGCTGTTGTTATCCCAAAATTAAAGGTTGAGTTTAGTTTTGTTTTACAATCTCAGTAAATAAAATATTTTAGGCTAGATGTTTGTAGCAGTGTAACTGTATTACTAATGGGCATGAACGTGCTTCTTCTGTCATTAATTAAGTTCTCATTTCAGGTCTGACTTCTTTAGCACAAAACTACCGCTAACAAAAGTAGTATTGAATTATTGCTAAGACATGTATTCATGCAATTAGGAAACTCCTTTTTGAGTTGGAGACTTCTTATTAAATAATAGAATTAATGTAAATACCAAATGATGATAATTGAAAAAGCAATGGCACACTTTTGATACTCTGCTTGGGGAATTATGAAACAGGAGATCTAGCAAAAGAAAGGACTCATTTGTGACACAGGTATGGTATTTTTAGTTAGATTTTGTTTACAATACTTCATAACATCACATAAGGGACGAATTTTCTATTTTTCTATTACTTATGTAAAATTAAAGTACCTTAGTACTGAGGCAGGATTTACCTTGGTAAGAGCTCTTGTATTGAAAAATTGGTTCTTTACTAGTCTTACAAGCAGAAGATATAATTACTAGCAACAATGGAAAAACTCGGGTAAATAAGCAGCTTGGGAAAACCTTATATTTCATTAAAATATTATAATGGCTTTGCAAAACATTTCAAAACTTTTCTCTTGATTATTTTTATTCACCATTCAGGAAATAAATTTTCAAGCTATTTGGTGTAGCTAGCACACATCTTTCTGCAGGAAATGAATACGAAACTTTCTTGTGTGCTGCTTTTAAGGGCATGGATCACTGAGCTATCTCTCCTCTTCCTAGCAGTGCTCTTTGCATCTGGTCTTCTTTCTGTTTAAAGCCCTTCTTCTACTCTGAGCCCCTTCCCACAACATACTTCATAAGGTTATTTTCAAAATCCAGGATCAACGTTTCCCAAACATTCATCACAACCAGGAACACTGAGGAATTATAGAAAAAAGCAGCATCAGCAGTAGCAAAGTTCCTCGAGGACAAGAGCAGCAGCTGTAATCACTAGCTAGAAGGGTTTCCTTTGGCCAGAGAACAGCTAACTACCTTTAATTGCTGTCAGGAGCTCAATCCACTCTCCAGAGGAGGTGAGGAGAGGATGGGTATGGAGGGGAAGCAGGTGTTTACAGCTGCAGCCAGTTGTACAGCTGGTTCTTATTCCTCCATCCTGGCAGGACTGAACTGCAGCTGCAGGGAATCACACAAAGACAGATGACCCCCAAAAAGAGAATTACCTTTTCAAAAAGTTTGAGAAAAATAAACATGATGATTTGAGAGGGTGATGCAAAAAGTTTCTCTGCCACCTGCTTCTTGCCAAAAGGACGCTAGGCAGCTTCTAGTGAAGGGAGCTGGTCCCTAGACACTCAACAATTCCATTCCTTAAACAGGCTCTTGTAGTATCATTTGAAAGACAGCATCTTATGTGTTCACAAGCAGCTTTGATGGGATTTGTTGCTGCACAGAATGAAGGGCTCTGTATCTGTCAGCTTCATCTGGACTAATTTTCAATACTACACAAACTTAAGCACAGAAACAGCTTCCACTTATGAAGGCGGTTCTTTCATCGGAGTCCGGAAGATGAACCCCAGTGATCAGGACGGAGGGAACAACTTGAATCGTTAGGCATTGCCCTTTAGAGCTGACTGTTTCAAGGCTGACAGCTGCTGTTCCCTCCTTTGTTTAAGAATAAATTTCTCTTTCTGTGTTTCCTACCCTGACTTTATATTCAAACAGCTCTAGCTCAACTAGTCATAATACTTCCAATGTCTTCAGAAGTTAAAGAAATCACACATTGTAAGAAGCGTTTACTGAAGTTATAGGACTAAGTCCTTTTTTCTTAGCTCTTGCGGAGCTTGATAACACAGAAGATAATGCAGGTACCAAATTTAGCATTTAGATGCCAAGATCACCCTTTAATGCATATTTCATGAATTTTAAAGGATTTTGAAATCTAGTAGAGATGGAGCTTTCTTTTCTGGCAGCCATTTTAGTAAACTATATTGAGGATGGACATGAAATGTTCTGAATAGGAGAATTCTCCTCTACAATGGTCAGGAAGACAAACTCATCAGAAAATTGAAACAAAAATTTACTATGAATGTAAGCTAATAATTATATTATTGAGATGACTAGGTCCTTATTTGATTATTCGTTCAAATTCACCTCCCTTTCCAAAGTTTATCTTTTTTCTTGAAAAGATCTCTCATAGTGGTTACTGCAAACATTTCCACTTTATAAGGAAGAGTTACTTCTGAAGAAGCGATCTCAGAGCCAAGAATGAAATCCTATCTCATCTGAAGTTTAATGGGATAGTATATTGTCCTTATTGCTCTAGCATATTGCACTATTAAATTGCCATTATTTAGGAAGGATTATTTAAGTTAAAAAAAAAAAAAAAAAAGATGTTATGCTTAGTTCCACCAATACTGAAGGGAAAACAAGCACTGCAAGGGAAGAGAACTGATTAAAAAGAAATGTGGTTGTTATACATGATAGGACAGGAATCAAGAAAATGATTCCTCTATTCTTGGACTAAAGCAATTCTTTTTTATAAAGAAAATAGGCAGGTGATATTAAGTATAACTTCATTCAAATACAACAAAGATCCCTGATTTTCCAATGTTTATCTTTCACTTCATCCAAAAAATAACTTATCATGTACCTGATCTTGGCAAAGAGAAGCTCTATTGATAAAATAACATTTTGCCAAGTTTAAAGGCATTGGTGTAAGTCAAATAATGTAGGCAAATTCTGTATAGTTAGTTAAAGTTAACTGCAGTCTATTATAATTACAATGATCACTGCTGTTCTCTACTTCTAGCAGTCACTAGATGAGACTATTTTCATCATTAAAAGAAAACAAGAAGGCAACTCCACCCCTGCCCACAGCTCCATCTCCATATCAAGCATCTCCATATCAGCTCCATCTCCATATCCATTCTCTTATCAAGAACACAGCAGAAGAACACAGGATTATTGCCTTACCTCAATTTTTTCCCATATGGTTTCATAATTCTCTTGATGTTGTATATCTTGCATCAGTTGATGAATTAAAGCTGATTTATTTGAGGCAGAAGTCTCATTCTCAGTGGGCTGAGTGACAGCAGTCCTTTCTGACTTTTCTTCAATGTATTTTTTAATGCAAGATACAGGCATACAAAGATCTTCATCAGAGGGAATATCACTGAGAGGCCCAGATTCAATACTGTCACCTAAGGAGGATACTATATCACTTGAAGAGCTTGGTGAAATTCTACCCATTTTTTTGTGCTTTTTTGTCTGGTACATTGGATACATTTCTGAATCTGAGTTCATTTCTGACAGCTCCCAGTCATCAATGTTTTGAATGGTTTCTCTTCTGGGCTTTTGGGGCAGCAACTTTGTCAAATTTTCTAGTTTTAAAGCTAATACTTCAGTCTGTTTGAGATGTGAAGGAAGTGCTAAATATTCATCAGATCCATACCAGACCTCACCATCTTTACTGTTTTTTTGAGCATAGCTTGGTATTGAGGAGAAGCTTTTATTATTCTTTCTTCTTAGTAGAATTGGTGATGAGTTGGTAAGCTCAGAACCAGCTGAGGAAGAACTCTTTTGGCTACGTGTTGGTGAATTAAAAGGCTCAGTTTTACCTTGTGATTGCCCATTTGGGTCTCTCTGGTTACAAGAATCTGATGATGCAGAAGAATCTGTTTCCGTCTCCTCCAGAGACTGAGAGTTATGAGAAGTAATTCCATTTTGTAGAGAAGAATGTCCTCTTTTTTTGACTTGTATTGGTGGAGGCATTTTACACATACCTCCAGGTGTTCTGCCAGCTTTCACTTTCTCTGGAGAGTCATGAGACTTCTTGTGCTTTGTTTTTTCTTTACAGGTGTAGAAAGTAGACTTCCCTAGACTTATAGGACTGTCCTTAAAGTGATTTTTTATTGTGTATTCAAGATTTCTATCACCTATTGTATTTAAGCAATCATATGACTGACTAACTGCAGATGGACTGTTAGTGTAGGGTGACTGTAAAGCCAAGCAAAGCTTGGACCTGTCTGGTGGATCTAACAATGAGGGTGTACTTCTACTCATTTCATTTTTAACTATCTGAGAGATTTGCCTTTTTAAATCATTGGCTTCCATATAATCTTTAAACACATCATCTTTCAGAAATAGACCTCTTTTTGGCAGTGTAGGCTGCGTAGGGGAGTCTTCGTTATAGTTAAAGCAGTCTCTTATGGACCTCTTCGGAGTTGAGTTTTCACAGTGAGAGTGTTTGATTTTTTCACTGGTGTGCTGTGGAAGATTGCATTCTGGTTTCTTTAATGTGGAAACTGGTTTGCTATCAGTAGTTAAAACACCATCTTCAGAGCAAGGTCCTTTAGAAAGAGAGGAGTTCGCAGAAGGAGATACTAGTGAGAGCTCATGTGGTGCTTTCCTGTCTTTGCTTTCTTCTCCATCTTCTGCTGAAAGAGGTACATGGGTTTCTTTCTCGTTTAATGCTTCATTACACTGGGAAGCAATGGAATCAGTCGCTACTGCAAGTAAACCCACACTTCTGATAAGTCCTGGAAAGTCCTTATCCATCTCACTATAGTTCCAGGATTCAAATGATTTTGCTTTCCCTTGGCTGGAGGTCATATCATCCAGAGCACCAAGCAAATCCTCACTAGGACTGTAGTCAGATAGTTCAAATGCAGTAATACCACAATCCAGTGACAAGTAATTTTGAGAACATTTGATGGTTAACTGTCCAGAATCATCAACTTCAGTTAAAGAGTCAAGACGGTCCTGAAATAGACAAAGAAATGGTACTTTTTTAGAAGATTAATTTTCATAGACAGCACACACAAAGTAACAAACTATCAGCTTCAATGTTTCACTGCCTAACATCTAGAAAAGCATTCATCACTGACCTGCCTGTTTTTGCAGTACCCTGTAGATGAGCAAACCATTCAAAAGTATTTGAGAATTAAAAATGGCAGTAAATTGAAAAATGCTTAGTTTCAGTCTGGTGGAGCAAGTTACATAAAAATAGCAACTCACTTTTGTATTGTATTTGTACTTTTGTATTGGTATTATCCTCCTTAAATTCTACTCTCAGTTCTGCTTACTCTGTAGGGGGGACTCAGAAATTCCATACAACAGACTCGTAGCATTTCCTGTGTTAACTACCTTAAACAGGAGGGAGGGGATCTTGGGGACTGCTGAGTATGTCAGCTACCTTGTTAATCTTGTATTCTCAGAAGTCCATGCTGCTCTATGGTCTTTCGGTTGATTGCCAGAATGTTTTTTCAAAGCATCATCTAGGAATGACAGACATTTCTTCCCATATTTATGAGATAGAGGTTGCTAACTACATTTCACTTTTTTGTAGCATTATCAACTGAGGATTTATCTGCTGGATATTTGGAGCACAAATGGAGAACAGCTCAAGGAAAAGAAACTATGGTCAGGAATCCTAAACCTCTGGCTTGCCATGTCCCCTTGTCAGCAGCTTCTCAATGGAAGTCCTTCAATCTCAGAAACACAGACATAGTCAGAGGAGACCATCTCAGGTGGCAAATGAGATTTTAAGATCTAAGTCAAACTAATGTTTATAAATATTTTGGTGACTTATTTGAAGGACACTAAAAAAATCTGACTACATTAAGATCCAAAAGCAGCTTGATGTATAACAATCACAGCAAAATTATGTTTAGTCAACAGTTTATAAACATATTTTTAGTAGATTATTTAATGTTCTAACACCTAGGCAGGCCTCAACTATTTCCAGATCCCAGCATGCAATTTGAAATGTAGGAATCAAATAATTCTGAAACAATTTCTGTTCTTATTTACACTGGTGTACACCTTAAGTAACTCCATGAAACTATCTAGAACGAGAAATTCGCAGAGCATGTCAATTGAACAAAAGAAGGCGAAAAGCAGAATTAAAAATAAAAAAGCCAACATTAGCCCAAACTCTTATAGAAACTACTTAAAAAACATCATAAAGGGCAGAAACTCGTGTTTTAGGATTCTAACTTTAGCTGCCTAAATCAGTATACTGGTCCTTCTACCGAGGTTTAGTTTTGATAATAGAGTTTTTTAAAGCAAACTCTTGGGTATTCACAATAGGTTCCTGTCTGAATCGTTCTCTGGAGCAGCTTGTCTCACTACACTGCCTAAACCCATAGTTTAAGGACTTCAAGCATCATGCCTGAAGAAGGTGCAATAACTCCACAATCTCTTCATCTCACAATAAACCACTTGGATTTTGGTCTGAACAAGAATAGTCTCAATAAAGAAGGCTATTGTTTGCGATCTTCTGTAAACATATGTTTGAGCCGTGTACTCTGTCCACTCCACAAAGTAAAAATATAAAAAATCCTCCAGCTAAAAATATTATTTATAGAAAAGATTGATTAGAAAGTTATTTATCAACCATAATCTTGGACACTGAAAATATCTTTTATTTAGCACTTTCCATCCAGATGTAGAACCTATGCCACAAATTGTACATTGTCAATACTCCAGAATTAAAAGGGGAAGTTTCTATAAATCTGTCAAATTTATATTTTGGAGCTGCATTTATTAAGGAAAATAATGACTAAACAATGATCAGTATTACAGCTGCATTTTCCCTCTAATCTCAGGAAAAGATTAGGAACTGTAAAACCATATATAAATCAAAACCCTTTCCAAGGCCCTAAGGGCCTTCATTTCTCCTGAGTAATGAGCTCCATTCCTTCAGCTCTTAAAAATGTGTTTATTAACATTAATAAAATTTACAATCACGTGCATTAAACCATGTTGGTTGGTCATTTTCAAAGCAGCCTCTTAAATGTGTGTTTGAGAGGAGCGTTATTTAATGCCAGTATTACCATGGTTTTATTATTGTTTTTATTTCAGAAAAATATTACATTTAATTATTTGCATGGCTACCAATAGGAATGCCTTAGTTAAAAAAATCTGTCCCTTTTCACATAGTAATGCTTCCTGTAAAGCTCTGTAGGATGTTTTCAATACCTTCTTGTATTTATATTTAAACCAGCACAATTCTGCATTTTTTTTTACTGTTTCAAATGAGCTAATTTAGTTTGTAAGATATTTCTTTTGTGACTTTACCAACTGTTTGAGAACATCAGGATTCACTGTATTTAACATAGCCTTATACTGATCCTTTCCATATTTCCTGGCTTTATCAATTGTGAAATAAAACTCACAGGTTAGGCTCAGCTGGACAGAACTCAAGCTGCACAGAACTCATTTTTCTTTCCTTCTTATCTATCTCTGGGTAATTCCTGAAGGAGAAATGGTCCTTCAAAATCTTATCTTCCCAAAGTATTTTGTTAAAAAAAGTATTTTCTTAATTTGGCATCTCCATCACGGCAGGCAGCTTGCCTCACTGGTTCCTCTATTTCCTCCAAGCCATGAAACTTTTTTTGCCCTTTCCTGCTGGCACCTTATTCAGTATGGCACTGCTGAGATAGCCAAAAGCACAGTTACTGCCTGCCCAGTTAATGAGCTGGGTTCCTAACCAAACCAGTACAGTCTGTGCTGTACACTTTTATGTTTTGGTAGCTACTCTACCAGTGTTATCCCTGTTCATTATGTGGAGGCTAGCTTGTGCGCATTTATGTGTGTTACAGCTACAGGGTAAATATAGCCCAGGCGGGACTTTTGCGATGTGGTTGACTGTACAGTCTATGAACTGAGAGAGCAGTGAATATTAACGAGATGAGGCTGTCTCACTGAACACAAAAGAAACCTTGGCAGGTCACTTCTTCCATGGGGCTCCTCAGTTAATACTGGCAGCCAAAGCTGCTCTTCACCATTACGCAGAAGACAGCTGACATAAGGAGCGAGCCAAACATTTTGTGAAATGATAGGTTCATGGACTACAGAAAAGCATAACATTTGCTGTACTGGTTCAGATCAAATTTCTGTCTTGCCCAGTATCCTGTCTCTGCATCAGTTCTAAACATTTTCTGCTAGCTGAGCTGTAAGACATGGGTATACATACATGGTCCTTCCACACACAACATTTCTACCTGCACTCCCAGCTTCTACCAAGGAGCAGCATAGGGAGTTCCTCATCTGGAGGTTATAATTCCTCCTATCTTTGCTTCGTTTTCACATATTTTTTTTAACTTCTTTCTAATTCTAAGTGTCCTATGGTAGTGAATTCCAAAATAGATGTCTTTGTTGTGTGTGAAAGTTTCCTTCTACTCATTTCAAACCAGATGACTTCTCAATCTTTGGAGAAAAAAATAAGCTGTCATTCCCGGCTCGTAATCCCCAAGGAGTACTGAAAATTAGGAGAATGATTCTCCAAGGAAAGGTTATCTGTATGGGCAAAGATTTCTAAGTTTGCTGAAACAGTCTCACTATTCACATATGCATGAAAATCCCTAATAGATAATACTTGTATCATGAGGCACTTACTAGTCCCACAATGTAGTCCTGTCTGGGAAAGGATGTGGGGAAAACACCAAAAAAAAGGTAGATAAGAGTAGGTACAATTGTCTCTACGTTACATTTTATTTATTTATTTATTTTCATCAAATAAAGCCACTACCATTATATCCAATGAAAAGCTTGAATAAATACCTGAAGGTTAAAAGCTGCAGAGCAATTTCTGGGAAACTATTCAAGCAATAGGGCAGAAACTTAATATTAATATTGTGTTCCTGCTATTGCTAGCCATTAATTTTATCAAATATTATTTATGGTTTAGTTGAAAAAAAGATTCGTGTCAGGATATTTTGTCTTTTGTATTACCATATAAGCCTATCTGGCAACATGTTTTTTCCCCACTGAAAAATAATCTATCCTTCCTCAGTCAGTCCTCCCCTGTATTGGAGGGATGTTTTTTGTAGCAGTTGTAATCAGAACCAGGTGGGACATTTCCTGTTTCTTAGTATCTGAATCTGCCCTTTTCTTATGTCTTGAAATCACCATGCTCATGTAATAAAATAACGGCTTCACCCTAATTCACCACTCTGGATATTCAGACAAGTGTGGATTTCCTTCAGACTTGCCCAGAGGTGGTTTACCAGCAACAGCAAAGCAGAAACTGAATCTGAAGCACCAGGTATGTATACATCAGGAAGAGGGGGTGTGGAAGGTGGGCCTGGGCATATCTGAGTATTGATTTCAGGACCACCCACTCTGTTGTGCCAAAGGCAAATATAAAACCCAACAGGGAGCAGAGAAACATGCACATTCTCTTTAAACTTGAGTGATCTGAAATGCGGGACATGTTTAGGGGACTTCTGAATTCCTCTGTAACACAGGTCGCAGAATCTCACTGCATTGATCTAGAGGTCTCTTTCTGTAAATGTATCTAATCCTAACAAAAGAATTTTATCCTAATCTTAGGACTTTCAGCAGATGAAGAATCCTCTACACGCTAAGGTAAATTCTATTAACCATTAATTACCCTAACTATTAAAAATGTGCATCTTCTTTCAGTTTTAAAAATTGGGCCAATAGTATCCTTCTAACTAAGGTAATTTAGTAATGATGAATTCAAAGGAAAAAGCATTTTAGTCAAATGAATCCAGATTTACAAAGCAATTAAATGCATGTGAATTTGAAACCCCTTTGGAGTAAAAAATGTATGGTTCATGCATCGTTGTTTCTCAGACAAAATGTGTGACTGTTTAAAGACATGTTGCAGAATTGCCACTCAAACAAATTAAAGGCCATGCTCTCTGCTTTAAAGCAATATTAACCTAGTCTGGAAAGTTTTGGAAAACATTGTGTAAGTGTCAGGTTTGCCTATGGAAGAAGGGAAATGTCTAAGCTCTTCATTAAAGAATTCATTGCACATAAAAATTGAGTTTTGAATTGCATATGAGCCTTAAAGATCAAGGACTTTGGATCAGATGCACCTCTGTGAGTGTTTCCAATCCTTAATGAAGGCTATTTCAATCCAGAGAAAACATTGCTAGCCACTAGCTATGAAAGTTGACCTTAATTTGCTTTAATTTGGTTCAACAAGAACAGATATCAGCTGAAGACATTTAAAACAAAAAATTAGCAAAATATCTAGAAGACAAGTAAGCTATCCTTAAAATTGTTATCCTAGCAATTTTAAATGTGCAACAGGGATGAGCTGCTTCAAATACAGATGAAATTCTCAAAATTGAATTTAATTACTATACCTCCTTAGTCTCTTCAGAAAATGCTTGCAGAATATCAGTCTGCCTGGTGTAGTTTCCATTGGCGTCTTGTAGTCCCTGGAGAATACGCTCTCTCAGAACCAGAACAGAAACACGTAGCTGGTGCCAGAGTAGTTGTACAGTATGGATATCGACTATCACATTGACAGAGTAAGACAGAAGCTTCAGGGAAAACTCTGTCTCTAGTAGAGCATGAATTTGTTCAACATGATCAGATATATCTTCACAAATATCCTGTAATGGAAAAATAAAGTAGATATTTAGCTACAGGCATGGTCCTTTCATGGATCAGCTCTACTTTTCATGTACTTTTTATTAAATGCAGAATAGATTATTTCGGAGAGGAAAGACAATGTAATTAATACATCCAGGGTTCTCTTTTTTTTTTTTTTTTATTATTTATGGCAATGCTACAGCAACTGAACCAGCAGCTGTCCTGTTTGGCAAGACTGCTCAGTAAGTGCAGAGACAGCATACAATAAAGGATGGCACAACAAAATCACATGAATCAGAAGCAGAAAACTAACACTGTAAAGTGACATCCTAGAGGACAGCAATAGGAATAAAAGTGATAAGATTGCCACAAGCAGTCTCTCTGCTTCCCTCCCCCCAGTTAAAATGCAAAGAATCTGATCTGTGCCACCATCAACAAAATTCTTTTGAACAGAATTTAACTTTTAATCTAGCTTCTATAGCGAAGTAGGGCAAAAGTCTGGGATAGACTCAGTGTGGATAAGCTATTTTGAGATCCATTGCTGACTGTTGTGATAGAGGGCGCTAACTTTTGCATAGCCTTGTTCTGGACTCAAAATTGAACAGAAGAAGATGGGTGGAGAAGGAGAAAGAGGGAAAGCAGAGAAGCTGTGAAGAGTTGTGTTGAGAAAGCAGAGAAAAAAAAAAAGTTACCAGGTTATAAAACTGAGATTTTGATGGGATGCTATCCTCCAAATTTAACAATTAATGTTCCAGATTTCTAAACTGTGCTGCATACAGCGTAAAATCTTTACAATCTAGTTTTAATTTTCTTTGTTAAAGGGTAAGTCACAAGACTAAAGAATATTTAGGCATATACTATTGAGCGAACAACACTGCTTTATAACAATTCTGTTTGAAAACTATGTGTAAAAGGCATGTTATAAACAAATAAGGAAATGTGATTAAAATACTGAAAAAAAATTCACACTGGTTCCTAGAAGTTTTTTCCCGTACATCTGTGGCATATATTTAAAGGTGACTTAATAGCTTATGTTAAATCCAAGACTTATTTCTTTTAAAAAAAACATAAAGAAATTATTTTAATTCAAACTTTCAGAAATGTCCTTTTCAGTATATGCATAACATCAATAAAAATGAGAATAAACAACATAACTTTGATTTATTTCAAATTTGCTACCGAACAGTTCTATCAGACAATTACAATGAAACCTTATGTCTCTGATGATACTCTTGTAGTTTTGTACAGCAGTAGAATAACAAGAAAATCAGTAAAGCTGATTCTTTCTAAATTAGTAATACAATACAGTAATTTTTATCAGTTCAGCTTTGACATCTTCAGTCTGAAAGTAAAGCCAAATTATTGAATATGTAATTGTATGTATGTAAAAAATTAAACCAAAATCAAATCCCTAGATAATATTAAATCATTTTAGTACAGCAGATAGCACGCTGTTAGTCCTTGAGAAACTATTATGGTTGAGTACCATCAGTAGTTACTCATTTTAATAAAGCACTGACAGCTAAATCAAGTCCCCTCCAGGAGCAGCTCTCAGAAATGCCAGAGATGAGCACAAAACATTGGAGTTTCAATGAGCAGAGTTTGGGGGCTGCCTTGAGAGAAGGGCAGTATCTCTTCCCCTCTATCCTCAGTCCCCTTGTTGTGACAACCAGCATCTATATTTGCAAGTACAAAACACACAGCCTCGCCTGGCAACCCATAGGGCTGCACGTGCTCAGGGCTTCAAATATCCACACACTTCCAGGTGAGCAAATGGATGCTCGAGTTATTAGATTAGTGTGCTAATCTAATTCTACAGACACGCAGACAAAGCTAAAGCTCTCAGCAAAATCTTTTCCAAGCTTTGGAAAAGGTTATTATTATCCATTTATCCAACTACAACTGAAACTTGACTGAAAAGCACAGCTGTATTTCTATGTTGTTTCAAATGTTTTAAAGAATATTTTTAGTGAATTAGTTTGACTGAATTTGCATTCGCTTCTCCAATGTTGTTCATGTCTTTTTCCTCTTGGCCATAAAGCAGTTCAATTTTAATTTCAGGGATTAAAAAATAGGTTGTTGCCCAGTAACTGTAACTTTGTAAATTAGACTCAATCTATAGAAAAATACTTAATATATCTTCAGTTAGACTACTCATGTGAATGAGCTTAAGTTTGTGCCAACTTGCAAAACAAGTTTTCATTATTTTCCAGCTTCACTCACACAGTTACATGCTGAATTCAGCTGCCATAAAAATTCTCAGAGAGGTTGAAAACACAAAACTATAAGAAGAAAGTATTAACAATGAGCAAGTGTCTCCTGACAATTGTTAGATAACGTACTGAAAATACTGGCTAATGAATCTAGATAATACTCTAAATCAAGAGTTCAGACCCACACTTCAAACAAGTTTTCTCTTGAGCTACCATTGTGCTAGCTACCAAAGCATCTCAAATTTCTGAAGTAGACAAACTTTCCACAACAACACAGAAAATTTTGTACCGAAATGCAAATCCCAGCACCACTAGAGGTTTGAAAGCACATGTTAATTTTACATGGCTTGTTGCAAGTTGCTCATTTTCCTCAAAAAGCAAAGTCTGAAATCCTTACAGACTACTGCAAGCATAGCAGCAGCCAAATGCTTTACCTACTAACAAGATAATTAACTGCTCTTGTCACTTTCAGTAACGTGGCGCAGACCTAAGGCCGACCTTGTCCATATCCAAGTCAAGGTCACATACTCTGATCTTAACATATAAGACTACCATCTCAGTCAGAGACAAAGTACCAGCTCTTAAAGGATTTAGGTTTTAGAAGGAGTGGGTGGCCAAAAGACAGGAAGCTATTTTCTGAGTGGCTGAAGGAAAGCCAGGAAGGAAATGGAGTTCCTACATACCTTTTCGTAATGTATAAACTCTGAGCTCCATTTTCTGACTTTATCATCAGCTCCCTCTCCCTTCTGGCGTGGAATTATTATAGCATTCACTGTAGTCTCGTCTTTACTTGCATGGTAGAATAGAAAGGATTTTTTCCTTTGCTGGTAAATATGTTCACGTGACATGATCTTTAGGGATGTTGGTTTGGTTTTATTTTTCTTCTCTTCCTATTAGATGAAAATCTGATCGAACCATTCAGGAAGTCTGATTTAATTTGCAACAGGGCCAGGCATAGATTTAAAGTGATTTAACTCGCCTATTAATAGTTCCAGCTATTCAACGTTCAGAAGCCCTGGACAAATGTCTACAGTGCATGCACAAGTTCAATATGTCCAGTTCAATATTACATATATGCTGTGCAGTCCACCTGCAGATGCACTCTAAGTCTGAAAACAGACAAGAGTAGGCTGGATTCACTGTGTGCTTACAGAATGGTAGCATTAATGCAACAATCTTACTGAACGTGCACTAACCGCTTGTGTGATAGCTAGTAATTGATAAGCAGTCCCCGATATTCAGACTCTGCATGCATGGCCCATGGTCATATATCAGTCTATTGGGTATTTCTTGAAAAAAATTTTAGTAGCCATAAGTTGACATTCCTGCATCACATAACATTGTTTTGATGGGTGACTTCCGTTTCAGCTGAGTCTGTAGCCATTGTCAAAAGACCTGGATTTCATTTCACCACAGGCCAGGTTCCTGGATAAAAAGTATTAGACCTGGCTTTGTGGGAAGTCCATCTTACATAAAGTTTGGAAAAAAGAATTTAGGCCCCTACTAATATCCCCTTTCCTTGTTTTTTAACTGTCATATGATGATGGGAAGGTGAAGCTGTGCAAAGGACAGAAGAATAGTTGTGTATAGGCTAATGCCAGCCCTTTACCAAGAGAAGATGATTATGAAGAAATGATCACTTTTGCCATAGAAGTTAATGCTGATTAGTCCTCAGCAGAAAAGCATTAATAAAGCTGCAGCCTATTTACTTGCATCTTTTCTTTACACTTGCCTGGCACAAAGCAGCATATTGAGAGGAAACAATATAATGTCAAATCCAGTTGGCATTATCTAGTACAACATTTTCTCACTACTGTACCTGATGTCTAGATTTACATATAATTCAGCAAAATGAAATAATTATATCTAGCGCAGCTGTGAATTTAATCATTTTCTGTAATAATTAATGCAGTTCAAATACAGCACAAAAATGTCGTGTTATGTAAGATCCCGATTTTACTGAGGCTTGATATCAAGACCTGGTACAACATGGCCTCATTGTCCTCATTCTTCCTAACTCCTTGTAGGTGATTTAGCATTAGATAGAGCAAAACCAGTAGAACATTGTCACATGCCCTTTTTACACTTTGTATTTATAAGTAAAGAACAGCAGTATCACAAGATAGTACCCGAATGCTGTCATGAGTGCCAGTTGCTCTTACCAGAAGTGGCAGGTAGATAAAATAAACCACGTACTTTTAAGTGATAAGAAAACAGCATTTATATATTGGTATCTATTTCTAAATATGCATAGTTCCAGGACAACAGCAATAATATACAGCCTACAAATACAAGCATGGAAATCCTTCCCCATTTTATCAGTATATAGAATCATACCAGAAGCTATTATAGCCTGATTTTTAGAAAGCACCATTTCCAAAACAACTTTTTGTAATCATTAATCTCACACATCCACTAGGCATTTTTATTTTTACACAGTTTCATAGTGGTGTTAGGTGAAGATTTTGTCATCCTCTCATGGGCTATCCTGTAGCACTGACTGTGGAATTTCTTAGGCTACAGGGGTTGTACCCATTTGGCTGCCAACTGCCCACTTCACTCAGTCTTCCAGACAGCTGATCCTGTAATTTGCAGCTGCCGAATCCATCAGCCGGCTCATAGCCCTCCACATTAACTAAAATAGCCTGAACTGCAAACACTGCAGTAGACAAAGTGCATAAACAAACCCTCAAGAGTCAATGAAAACTAAGCTGTGATGTTGATTTTAAAAATTTTTTTTTCTCTGCTCTTCAATAAATTCTGTTAAGATGTACATGAAACTACTGAAAGATGAAAGGTTGCAATATGTTGCTTTAGAGTTAGTATCAGTGACAGAGAAGCTATACTGCAGATTTCTGTTCTTTGATCTTGCACTAAAACCTTAGTAGGAAAAACAGACTGCCATTGAGTGTCACGACTACTGTACATACAAAACAAAATCTATGATTTAAGAAAATGTCTATCTATTTGGTCTTTCATTTTAAGTGCATTTTATTTCTTCCGAAGACAAAGATTCCAATCAGAATGTACAAATTCTTCTCTTCAGAAAAAAATTAGCATATCTGCCAAAGAATTTTCAGATTCATTTTTTTTAAATGTACTTGAAAATTATGAATTAAACTAATTCTCTGCACTGCCCTTTTATGCTTATATATAAAGAGCACAAAAGAGAGAGGGGTTTATTGCTAAACAAATAAAGATTTGCAGCTTTCAGAAAGGTATTTTTCCTTTAAAATGCTCTCTGACTTCTCAAAGAGAAATAGTTTTTCATCTCTACCTGCATGTACATCCAAACAGTGTTATAGTAAGGATAAAATTGTTCTCTTCTATTTTGGTGAAACCTTAAGAGCAAATGCTATTCACATTCTTTTCACAGCTGTTTTTAAGTAAACAATTAAGTCAAAGAAAATATGAAAATGAAAAATGAAAAATATGAAATATGAAAAATCCAGAGTTTGACTAAGCAAAATCAACTGCCATGGCAAGCTCTAGACTCACAACGAGTCACAAGTTTCTCAGAAAGTGAGTTGAAGTGCTAGAGTACTGTAGCTGGTATCGCTGTGGCATTCAGTGGCTAGGGGAAATGAATACATTTTACCGGGTGAAGAATGCAAAGTGCAGCAGGAAAACAGCTGCCAGGAGGACTCTAACATCACTGACCCTGCCTTCCGCTGACACCGACAGCTTGGAAACACATTGGTCCTCAAAGTAAGCTTCTCCACTCTTCCCTCATGATAATACACATATTACTGATAATAACTTTTTCTGGTGCACCATCCTTTTCTGCACATTATTCTCTTTCCCAGCTTGGTTTTTATTTTGATTAATTTACTCTATTATAAGTGAGCAACATTTTCATCGCTGCAAAATTCCAGTAAGTAATCTTCATTTTACCTTTTGCTAAAATTCTCAGAAACTTGTTGGAATATGGGAAAGCTGTTAATTTGACAGAAGTGTTTTCCCTGTAGAAAAAAACTTTGCTTTTTTTCTTTTTTTTTCTTTAAGAGAGCCCTGTTTCCAAACAGATTTCTTCAATAGAAATTTTCAAGTGTTACAGGAGCCTAGCTGTCTTGACACACTTGCAAGAAAAGATGACCCACTTTCTGTTGTGCAAACATTGCTATTACAAAATTCTCAAAAAAGTTTTGAAAATAAATATCCAGTTTGGTGAACTCTAAGTAGGCATGTTTCTACTGTATTGTGTTATCTCGGGAATCAGTGAGTTACGTTCTTATATCCCTGTGCTTCAAAATAATGTGAAATAGATGTCAAATCACCAGTTCTTTGGCAGAGTTGCTAAAATAGTAATGGTTTGTCTGGGATTGTAACAGACACGGAGCTGCTCTAATAATTTATTAGTAGTTTATGTGATGTGTTTTATTAGGATGTTTCTTGTGCAAGTGTATTGGTTGACTATCAATCTGCAAGGAAAATGAGCAAGAAGAAAGGAAGAAGTGAGTAAGATACGGTATCACTCGCTAAACACTTCAGGCTGTTAAGTAACAATGCCTGAAATGTAAATTGTGAAGCTCCCGACTCAGGATTCCAGCAAATTGCATTTGTTTTGCCATACGGGCCATTGCTGGGGCTGAAGGATCAAACGTACAGGGAAGAAGCAAAAGGATCCTTTTGTTCAGAAGCAGGGCAGTTGCTGCTGGAAGCTATTCCAGCTCACTTCCAGGACCAGCTGCAGTGCCTTACAAACCTAGGCCAGCCTGTACCTTATCTGCAGGAGGGGATGGCTGCAGAGAAGACAGACTGCTTTCAAACTAAGTTTAATCAGTACTTTAACGGAAGAAGACATTCTGGTCACAGCATTCACCACAGGCCAGATTCTCAAATGCAAGGAAGTATTTAGTCCACCCAGGAAGCTTTAGATAGCTGATGCATAAAAACACTACCGTAAGGCCTGGGATGGGATGGAACTGGGGAACCCCAGGAGAAATTATGGCAGTAAAATGAGGCACCTCAAAACTGTACTGAAAGAGTATCATGTGAACAAATCTGGGCTAGCCATTTCTGGGATATTCCTGACATCACTAAAATTGATGCATGAATTTCATTTGTGTAAGAAACCACTCATATGAACTGAATATGGCAACTAGTTTGGTGTGGGAAGTGATGTGACATCTGCAGCTCAATGTTGCTTTCATATTCCTGAACTTCTACTGGTTCCACTCTGTAATGTGCCTAAACTTATGACCTGAAAACGCTTTGAAACTTTCAGAATAAGAAATATATTCTTGTACACCCCATAATCAGCCAAGCCCACAATGTTCGGAGACTTTGCCCACTACAGTTATCACTGTACAACATTTTTTCAATGAGTAACCATACAACTTTTCATTTCTCTTACTTTAAGCATGTTAAAGCATACTGATTTTTATAAAGGCCAAACTTTCTGATTTTAAAAAAATAGTGTGTAAAAAACCTTAAAACTTGATAGAAAAAGTCATATCTGTGCTCAACTGAAATCTGGTTTTGTACTGCACCCTGGAAGACAGTGTTGCACAGGTACTCTAGAGCAGTTTTTCATGCAAGAAGATAGATGGTACTGAACTGTGAAATACAGTAGCAGGTTTTGATTCTAGCTACTTCTGACAAAAAAGGAAAAATAACAAAACCCAAACCTGTATGAAAACCTAGTCAAGCAACTGGTAGTAGAGGCAAGTTTTGAAAAACAATAAGCATTTTTCAAATGCCTGTTCATTGGACGATGATAATAATACATATATATTTATCTTGCACTGATCATTTAAGATCACGAAGAAATGAGAAAAAATGATGAGGTTGCTTTATACTGAGCATACTCATCATTTATTATATATTCATGTCTACTGAAATGGAAGAGTGAAGACTTATTAAAACATCCTTCAAATACCTTATAGATCTCTTCACACAACTCTATACTTTTTCTGCAATAATGGAAGTATGTAGGATGTATTTTGCAACCGTCTAGGTAACTACCTTTGCTTCTTATTTTTTACTCTCTTTACTCAGCACTTTCTTGCATTCTGCAAGCCATGTATACTAAATGGAAGTTAGAGGCATTTCTAACAAGTTCAAATTACCACATGCAAATGAAAATTGAGGATGCGGATGGAAGGATGTTTTACTCACAGTGAACATATATACTCTGCTGTAGCTAAAACAACCAGTTCTTGGTAGCCTGGCCAGGACTAGGCAGTTTTTGACCTCAACATAGAGAGTATTTAACTGGCTATGAGGAAACCCCTACTATCATTTCATGCAAGACATACAGAAATTGATAAACAATCATGTCAGCTACATGAAGAAACAGAAAGAAGACAACTCCTATTATTTGATCAGAACTTTCATAATTTGATCTACAATATAAAATAACTAGCAGAATTCAATGCTAATGCACCAATAGTTCAGTAATTTTCCAGCAAAATGGTTATCCTTTTGAAAACAGTGAGTTTTCAAAACTTTATGCAGTCAAACTATTACTCTGACAGCTCAGCTTTGAATATGTACCACTCTTGTTCTCTCCTCAGTTTTAGTTTGAAGAAGATTTGGAGTTACTCTTGACACAGAACGAGAAAATTTCAAGAATTCTTTAAGCCTTCTGCAGGGCCGTAGGACCTTAGTTGTCTGAGTTCTGTTTTCTGATGAGCCAATCTCTTTTTATTGTTTATACAAGAGAGTAGGTGCATTTATCTTAAAAGATTTTTCATTTATAGACTTCTTCAGAAAGACTCTTGTTCTTACTGAACTCAATAGACTTAATTAGGGTCTTTGGTGGAGATCAGCTGCTCCTAAAGAAGAGAGTTTAGATGAAAGAGAAAAATTTCTTGGAGAAAAAGAAGTCTCATTCTTGAAATAATGAAGTTTCAAATAACAAACAAAGTGTAACCGCACATAAATAGCACAAAGTATTTTAGGCAGCAATGAACTACTGAAATGTAAGATGTCAAAATAAATAAATAAAAGGAAGTGCAAGTTCACACAAGAGAAAAATTCAGTCCTTGTGCATAGACATGCAGAACACAAGAGAAAAATTTAAATCAAAATGTTTTGACTTGCTCAAGCCAAAGAATGCTAACCTCATTCACTCTCTTTGACTAAAGCTTAGTGGCTATAACAGAATTTGATGAAGGATGGTGAGATTCTTTACTCTGTCAAATGCTCAATATGGTGACTGTGCTCTCCTTTCTTTTCTGGAATAGGTCAGAAGTGAAGAACTACTATCTGTGCCAAGTTTTCTATAATGAAAATTGATAGCATGATAGGAAGTTTTCAAGATAAGTGGCTGTTTTATATCAGTGCAGCTAAGCCTTCAAGAGCTTCTGTGACATGTTTTTGAAGTTACTTTCCAACAGTCATTGTGGAGGACAGCAAAAAGGACACCAACTCTCTTGTTCTTTATTAGCAGACTTTGCTTTATTAGCACTGTTGTTCCCTTTATGTTGTTCAATGAAAGCTAATATTTAATCCATTTAACACTTATGGGGATTACTGAGATTTTTTTTGCTTGGTTCAGAAACATGGAAAAGAAGCCTTATAGTCTATCTTGCATGCTGCTTGCTGTTTGTGACCTTCCTGCCCTCTCTCCAGAATGAGAAATGTTCAAGTCAGCTGGAAAGCTCTTGTAGATCCTCCAATGAGTTAGTAACAATTACAAAGCACTACAAGCATGTGGAGGCACTTCCAGTAGTCTGAAACAGCTACCACCTACCCAGTGTACCAGGAGACCTGTTCCACACTGGATATCACTCATTCTTTTATAAGAGTCAGGGTTAGAATATGTATCAGTGCTAGTTAAAAAAAGAAACCAACAA
This sequence comes from Fulmarus glacialis, assembly GCF_000690835.1. Lineage (NCBI taxonomy): Eukaryota > Metazoa > Chordata > Aves > Procellariiformes > Procellariidae > Fulmarus > Fulmarus glacialis. Next base: position 36,715 of record NW_009191805.1, read on the forward strand.
AAAAACACACTTAAGTTTGCTATATCCAGGAAGAACAATTTGAAAGATTGGTAGAAAGCTATTTTATAAATTTAAAGTCTTAAGTGAATGAAGAAATAAAACAGCAAATTTTAGAAAAATTTTTAAAAGTTAGAAGATTGAATCTTAAAGACATCTAAAATGTACAAGATTTTTATTCTCATTTCACTTCGGAAAGTGCACATGAAATTTCTTGATTTACTTATGGAAAAAGCTCTTCTAGCAGGCAAATCAAACCCCGTATTATGATTCCTAATTAGACAATATGTTAGAAATAATTCCTAATTAGTTTGTGATAGGTACAACATAGGTCACAGAGAATGTTCCTATGGTTTTTGGCCTCAAATGTAATAAAGACAAAACTAAACAAAAAACCTAATTTACATCCACAGAAGGACGAATACGGTAGGGGTTTTTGCAGGCTTTTTTGAGAAGGAATATAATGGAGACTAAATTGGAAACCTGGAATTATGGGACTGCCATGACATCCAAAGCTAACTGAACCATTCAAACTACTTTAGTTGGCTTTTGGCAAGTATCAAAATGCTTACATGCGACTTCGCATATAAAAACAATCAACACACATTATCTATTAGTTTGTACCATCTGATTATTTCCAGATCTCACTGTCATCCCACAGGTGGCTCTTGGTTAATACAGATGTATATTTAAAGGTTTGTGTATGGTAGCTTCTTTTCAAACAAAATCATGTCCATAATATCCTTGATTTTTTGATTTAGACATAAAGAGGATACTATATAAATGGCAAATGGTCAAAACTCAGATTTTATACCATATCTACAGCACTTTAATCACAAAAGCTTCTAACAATCTAGTAAAAATTGCCATATCCAATAGACACAATGAAGCACTTCTTTCCAATTAAATTGGCTCTAAGGAACCTAAAATTCAGTGTTATCAATAACAGATGCTTGTTCTGGCTTATAAGATTGAGAGTGCCAGATGTTAGCATTTTAATACTGCATTTAGAACTAAGTATTTAATTTTAAAATTAGACATAATATTATAGATAGAACTACTTAAATACACTGTAATTGTAATTTAGAAACATGTTACGAGACTGTAGAGCATATTCCAACAGCATATTCATATATAGTGTATTCCAGTGCAACAGTTCTGAGAAGTCAGCTTGTGCTCTGGCAGGATAATTCTTCTAATAGTGCCCATTTTAGCTTTACAAGAGAACTTTCCAGTGTAAAGCACTGACAGACTTAATGGCTGTTAAGATGTTGATGCTGCTTGAGAAAGTACTCATGCACTACACAGTAGGACTGAAGTACCTTGAAAGAAGCAGGAAATGAGCAGTGCTTATTTAAATATTTATTCATTTATATATACACATATGTATATATAGGCAAATATATTTATTACATGTTGCTAACTGGAATAAGATACTTGATTTATAAAGCACTTCATAGTGTCATTCACATCTTTAAGAAAGCAAGACAGTATGACCTGTATTTTTGGTTGAGATAAATTGTTTCTTATGCTGACAGAGAAAAGAACAGTTTTATCTATGCCTTGCATTTCTTTATATGCCATTTTATTTTCTAGCTATACGGAGATAAGTTATAAATTATCTTTGTCTAGACTGTATCTTTCAGTGATGAGTGTAACTCTTACTACTGTGCAGGCACAGTAAGAAAAAGAAAGGTTGTTGCCATGTCTGGGCTTGTAAACTAACCCTTTGAAATTCAATAGCTGAACTTGTCTGTGTGGAAGTTAATGAACCTAAGTGGCTTCAAGCTTGAAATGCATATTTGTGTATTTTATTCACTTGTAAATATTTTTATTTCCTGCAAAAATAGTCATCATCAATTTAGCCTCGAATTGAATCCTGAATTTACACAAAGTCAAATCTTTCGTCTTCCTCAGATAATAAGATTCGCAAGAAATGGCATAGGATCCCTGGACTGTGGCATTCTTAAGTATAGACAGGGAAGAAGGAAAGGTAAGAAGCACATCAAATTGCAAGTGTTCATATTTCCATATTCTGCTTGGAACAACTGAGCTGGGTCTGCAGACACCTAGCTTTGCTCACAAGCTTTCCTCTGCGATAAAGTGGCCATACTGCTGCTGGACTGGATGTGACCCTGAAAATACAGTAACTGTACTCTCATGGTGTCACACTTGAGCTGCCAAAGCCTGACTCACTCTGCCTAGCAGAGGTAGCTGGACTAAGTCTCCACCTCTTGCAGAGGTAATATAAAATGCCTGTGGACAGTGAGGGACTGACTAACTCTGGTAGGCTAAAGACAGCGTTACTGTATGACAATCTTGGAAAGAAAAACACTTGCAGCAGCCCTAACCACAAAACCATGATTTCTAGTCTGGAACTGATAACAGAAACAGCCACCCCATAAACCCCGAAAGTCTACATTCATAGGGGATTCTGCAGCTTTTATATTTTCAACACATTTCAACTGTACAATATATTTCTATGCAGGTCATCTTCTACCAAAACAGGAAAACCATTAAGCTGTAGAAAAAGCAAAAACTGCAAGAGTGTTCTCTTTCTTGACAAGCCACAGTAGGATATCAGCCAATCCTGGCATAAAAACTGGCAAGTTTGAGTAAAATGGAAGGAGTATTGGAATTTTTAAATAATCTTTTTATTACACTCTTAAATATTGAGGTCTTTTCATGGAGACTTTTTCAGCACTTCATCAAGAGTTTTTTAAGAAACTGAGTCACACTGAACCAATAGGAAACTTGGTCAGCTGAGAAATTCTTGAAATAGTATTGATAACAGCAAGTCTGTCAAATTGAATATGTATTTCCCCTCTACATCTATTCTCTTCAAATTCTAGCACTGCCTATAATTCAATATCCTGCCCTCCAAAAACACATTAACCAAACACTAATATGGTAAGTAGAACATTATGACTCCTCTTACCCATTACTATAAATTAACTTCCAGCAAGAAGGCATCCTAAAACCCATACCCGACTGTTTAGCTCTCTTAATAAAGGGCTGGGGGAGGCCATAGTTTGTAACGAACAGAGCAGTCTCTCACTCTGAGATTGAAGCATGAGCACGAAGGATGACAAAATTGCTCATTGTAATGACCCTTTCCCAAAACGTTAGCCATATCTTTTGAAGCTTACAGTGTGAAGAATTTCTAAAAACTACCATTACTCTTTATATTTCATTATGTCTTTTACAATTTCAAATGAGATTAGGAACATCGGAATAATTCAAAAATCTCTCCTGAAGGTATTTTCAATTTGAATTTATAGAAAATACAGTATGAAAACTGTGTTTTGCAGACTTAAAATAAAGTTCAGGTAATAATCAAAACTGAACTTGATTCTACACTTTCTGATTTTGTCTCTGAGGTGAGCGTACTGCAAAAATGAAGTAAACTGGCAAAAATATTAATTTCTGAGAAAGTTTTTTCACTTATCAGTACAGACAATAGATATGGGAAAGGCAAATACTATACCAGCTAAGTTTATCTCTAACTCATTCAAGGCAATCACATATACGTTAAATGTAAAACCTGCCTGCACAACAAAGTATCAACTCAGATGAAATGCAAAAGAAAATATCACTACAGATGTGACAAAAAATGAAACATAGAGACAAAGGGATTGAGAAAACAAATAAAAAGAAAAGAAACCCCTAGTTGGCAAAGACTGAGCAATAGCAAGCAGTTTGCACACAGGGAGGCTGCTCTCCAGCACGACCCCAAGAGTGCTGAATGGGGATAAACAGCGGATTCACTTCAAAATCACACTTTCAACCCAGACTAAAATGGTAATATAGACATACCCATGGAAGAGCAAAAAGATCTTTCTAGTTCTTCTTATATGGAGCAAAAAGAATTTAAACTCCTACTTTACTGATACATTTCAACATGTGAAACAGCATTCAGAAAAGGATATGAAATGGAGCAATAATATTTATGTAATAAGCATCTACTACACTTTTAGTGCTAAGCACATATAGCTGTAGCAGAATTTTCCATTGCTTGATGCTTCTAAGCTTTAAATGAAACTGTCACGAATAGCATTTTGGAGAAGACGGCGGCATGGACTGCCATTAGAGAGATGAAGGTCGTAACTTGCTTAGCCAGCAAAGTCTAAACAAGAGCAATTGGCAACTGATGCATAGGCAGCTGAAGAGCAAAAGTAAAAACCTTTTAAAAGACAATGAGAAATTCCTACCCAAATAGCAGATGTAACTGCTGCCATAATCTATGGCTGATTTCCCATTCTTCTGGCACCTTGTACAAACTGTACATCAGTCAACAATTTCCCATCCAGTGCCAGCTTTTTCTTCCAGGAAGTCAAAAGGCTTTATCGTCTTAAAGAAATGCAAATCTTTGAAGAAAACGGTCTTGGCTAACCAAAAATTCCTGAACTTTTCCTATAGATACAATTTTAAAAGAATGAATAACTTTGCAGAGAAAACAGACACTTTTGAGCAGTCTGAGCATATTCCTCAGGACATGGCACACGTACAACTTTGTGAGCTGAGAACAAAAATAAAACAAAGGGTCTGTGGAAAGGGTACAGCTCACAGAACATTTTGAAAATGGTCTCCTAAATTTATGCATTTGTGATAAGCATCAGGGTGTTCATATGTCACATTCAGTCTCCCTATGAAGAGCTACAGAATTTATTAAGTTTCTGATAAAGACAGTAAAATCTAGATATAATGATGAAGTTCCATGTTTTCCATTACCTACATTATTTTCAGTCTGTTCGTTTCCTGAGCCTTTACTAAACACATCTCTTCACAATATAGGTCAAAGTTTTAGCTAAAGTAATGTAATTGTAATCTTACAGTATCTATTTCTAATTATACTGTGACCTATAATAAGTTAGCTGAGTAATGTCTCAGGAAACAGAGAAGATTGAGCATTAAGTTTCACCTCAACACACACAAAAAAGCTATAATCTCCCCATCAAAACATGGGACTAAGAGCTTTGCACATGACAAACATTTTTTTTACCTTCAGAAGTGAAAGATTTAAATTGCTTAAGCCTAAGATTGTGATTGCAGAAACTTTACGTTATGTAGAACAAGGAGTGAAAGAGACTGAGCAAGCTTTTATCAATATTCAGAAATCTACATCCACAGGGAAAAAGATCTGTCAATTTTGCAAGTTAGATTTACAGCGCACAGGAAATAAATTGTATTATTTCAAATGAAACACATTTAGGTCATGCAATACTTCTTTACATGCAATACAGCTGATTTAAAAAAAAAACACATTTGCCCTTACTGATAAAAACAATTTGCAAACACTGATAATTTATTGCTTTAGATATTTCTAACGTTTTGTAAAATATTTCACTTTAATGGTGTCTTACCTCATTTATACTGGAAGGAGGGTTTTCAGGTATCAGCTTTGCAAAAAAAAAGACTGTCCCATTTCCTTTCCTCAGCTAAAGGAGTTACATGCAACCAGTAATTCAGAAAATAAGTGTCTGTGTAAAAGGCAGACAAGTAAACCATAGATTATCTGTAACCCAATCCATCTTCAGTGCCGAGTCAACAGTTTTTGTTTTGCATGAAATATGGCAAATAGTCTGCTGCCTCTACCTGTGTTGTTGTACAGATCAAGTTTAGGCCTGTCTGCGCTTCCCCGTTCAGAGCTACAGTAGTGATTTCTCAGCATTCAGATCTGCTGTATGGCGGCTAACTGAAATTTCAGCCGACACTTGTAGGCTTGCAATTAGCAAGGTTATTTTAAGCGCTGACCTAAGTTCCAGCAGAATGTTTATGGCATTATGACAGGAAGGAATCTAGTATAATATCAGTCACTTGGTAACCCTGTAAAGCTGATCTCAGAGAGGAGAAACCTTCTAATTCACAGTGTAAAAGTAAATATCTGACCCCGAATTTACTTTGATTTTCATTTTTAAGCTTCAAAGGGAATGGAAATATTTACTGGGTTAATATTAGGAAGCTTAGAATTTATTTTTAGGACCTGGTAGATCATATGCTTGGAACAAACGTATTAATAGGAAGTTATGACTTCCCCAAAGGAGTGATTCATCACTTACAAAACAGAGACTGTTACTTTTGTAATGTTCACATTTGTAATAATTACCTATTACATTCTGAATGGGAGGAGAAAATCACTTACGGAGCTGAAATTATTACAGCTGTACTCTAACAACATCTCTTAATTTCTCTTTGGTTATCTTTAAAAGGGCTCCCTCTTCTGTACAGGCCTTTGGTAACCCCTTGTTTGCCCTGGATTCCTTCTGAATTCTCTGGCTGTCTAACTATTTCAAAGTCATGTCAAAAGGCTCAGTCATACCTCCACACCCTCATTCGTTGTTCGTTTTCATTCCTCTCCCCCTCTTTTTTATTTTTTTGTTCATAGATCAGCTTTCTTGTTCCCACCCATCCTCATACTTCCAATAGTGGCAGATCTAACCTCACGGATGGAACCACGACAAACAGCTCCTCCGACAGCCCCAGATTAGAGCTATAATGGTCAGCCAGCTTCTGTGCGTGCACAAACACAAGACAAGCTTTTCTGAAAGCACCACAATCAGAAACACCATTAAAAGAGAGATATTTGTTTTAAAGGAGAAAGTAAATGATGAAAAAACAAAGCCAAAAATCCCCACCAAGAAAAGTTGTTGCTTTTACAAATAATTTAGTAACTTCTACACCTCACTAATCACAATGAAACTGCTCTCTTGATCTTGTAGCAAAATCTATCTGAAGCAAAATGTACTTTTGAGAAGTGAGAATATTGAGAAAACAATGGTGAAAACAACATAAATTCATTTTGACCTCATTTTAAAATATCAAATGTATCCAGAGTACATACAAACTTGAGATGCCATTCAAAATAATTAGCAACAAGCTGACTGTTAGAGGTATCCCAAACAGCAAAATTTAAAATACAATACCAGCACCAGACAGAGTCTTCAAATATATCACAAGATCCAGAGTTTTTGAGTGAACTGACTACTCATATACCTTCCAGATGGTCAACACTCAGAAGGATACTGTAGTCACCACAAATAATACAGTACCTGAATGCATACACACTTCTGAACTCTGAGCATAAGGACAGAAACATTACTGTCATGGATACACAATTACCTTTTTTCAGAAGAATACCTTTATAAGAGAAGATTTCTTACGAAATATCATAACCTAACTATTTGAAGACATCATGAAAGCATTGGCTTGTTAATGCAGGATAGCCTCAGCCATCAAAAACGCTCAGAAGGAAGCCAATAAAAAAGATTTTTTCCCTTGCAGACATCGTCTTTTTTAAAACCTGGGAATCACAAAATCTGCATTAAAATAGATGTGTTTTCTATTTTAGATCAATTCCTGAACATATAAATAGGCTGACTTCTGTAGGAATAAGCAGCAATTTTTAATAAACAGGGTAACAATATTTGATTCAAAAATAGCAGGAAAAATACCAGTAAGGCAAATGTTTTGTTTCATTGCTTACTAAAAAAGCAGATTAAGACTACTGACTTCAGAGTAGAGAAGAGAAAAATTTGACTGAAGCAGCATTTCCAGGTTTGGCCACAGTTGCTTGCTCTGTGCTCAAAGATCATAGAATCATAGAATCATTAAGGTTGGAAAAGACCTCTAAGATCATCGAGTCCAACCATCAACTCAACACCACCATGCCTACTAAACCATGTCCCTAAGCGCCTCATCTACACGTCTTTTAAATACTTCCAGGGATGGTGACTCCACCACTTCCCTGGGCAGCCTGTTCCAAGGCCTGACCACTCTTTCAGTAAAGAAAATTTTCCTAATGTCCAATCTAAACCTCCCTTGGCACAACTTGAGGCCATTTCCTCTCGTCCTATCGCTGGTTACTTGGGAGAAGTAACTTGACCAACACCCACCTCGCTACAACCTCCTTTCAGGTAGTTGTAGAGCGCGATGAGGTCTCCCCTCAGCCTCCTCTTCTCCAGACTAAACAGTCCCAGTTCCCTCAGCTGCTCCTCATAAGACTTGTGCTCCAGGCCCTTCACCAGCTTCGTTGCCCTTCTCTGGACACGCTCCAGCACCTCAATGTCCTTCTTGTATTGAAGGGCCCAAAACTGAACACAGTATTTGAGGTGCGGCATCACCAGTGCTGAGTACAGAGGCACGATCACCTCCCTACGCCTGCTGGCCACACTGGTATAGGCCAGGTTGCCGTTGGCCTTTTTGGCCACCTGGGCACACTGCCAGCTCATGTTCAGCCGGCTGTCAACCAGCACCCCCAGGTCCTTTTCCTCTGGGCAGCTTTCCAGCCACTCTTCCCCAAGCCTGTAGCGCTGCATGGGGTTGTTGTGGCCGAAGTGCAGGACCCGGCACTTGGCCTTGTTGAACCTCATACAGTTGGCCTCAGCCCATCAATCCAGCCTGTCCAGGTCCCTCTGCAGAGCCTTCCTACCCTCGAGCAGATCAACACTCCCGCCCAACTTGGTGTCGTCTATAAAATTATGTCATACGCTGCATTACCTGGTTTTACTCAAGTCATTTAGAACAATGTTATATGAAGCTCTCTGGCCAAATTTAAAAAAAACATAGCTCAAAATTATTTCAAATTATTTCCATTTCAAATTATTTCAGTTCCAGTTTCAAATATTCAGAAATATATCTTTCATAGGGAAAATACCAGTTTTCATCAAATGTTAGTATTTCAATAGGTAGATACATAGGCTACAGTAGGTTTATATCCTTTTTACAATATGAAATAGATTTTCCAAGGTTAATTGAAACCTTTGTTTAATTTATATGCAACAGTGGCATGATACCTGGAGATGTTACGAATCTGCAAGGCCTTCCTCTACTTTGGGGGTTAGCTTGTAAAATGCTGAGAAAGTATAACTGAGGATCAGTGGCTCAGTTCTCTCTCTGAAACTTGATTCATACCTGTCTAATAGCAGGAAATCCATTTCCTGTTGAATACCAGGTAGGTAACTCCAAGAAACGCATCTCAGCATGTCGTTTGCATTACTAGCTAGTATTTTACTTGTTGATTGCACTCCCTCTTCCAGGAGGGAGCTATAGATGAGTCATGTTGGGTGAGAAAGGCATGTAGTCTGCTGATGAGTTGGAAATGGACTGCCATCTTAATCAGGAAAACTGTAAAGATCATGAATAAATCCATGGTGAAAGAAATATAAGCAGAAAGAAATATAAGCAGAGTAATATACATGAAATAGAGCCCTTAGGGAAACATGTGTACAT
>NW_009191806.1:0-4774 GCF_000690835.1 Fulmarus glacialis
CGCCGGGGTTTCCTTAGATGTGAGACACGGGATTTTGGTTGGCTACAGAATCCTGATGCTACGAGGATTTGTTTGTTTGTTTGTTTTTGTATTGAACAAACTAAAAGCAAATGCCTTAGCGATGAGCTTGGCACTTTGCGCGTGTTCTTCTGCAGTGGAGAGAGCCTGACGGGTGCCAGGAGCATTGCTGCGTGAGGCAGTGGGTGTCCGGGCCGCTGAAGGATTTTCTCAGTTACTCTCAAGTGGTGAGAAATGGACTGAAATTTCCATCTTTTATCCTAGAAAATATTAGGCTCACCCACTGTTCACAGAGAAATTCATTGAAAGGGAACGTGGTCTTACCTTGACATAGGTTCTGCATTCCCTGTCTTTGCAGAGGGGTGGGCTCCCGTCGTGCTCCCCGCTGGACCGTTGCATCAGTCCGTGTGAAGGCATCGGTTCCCTGTGCTCAGTTAAGATGTCAGCCAGCACCAATAGGGTGTCGGAGGCTGCAAAAGGGATTTGTGATCACAGCTTGTCTACAGGTAGTGCTTTAGTTCGAATAACCCCCTGCTTTTTATGTAGGGTCAAAATGCATTCAGAGGGCTGACATTTAAAGGCTGCAAGAAACTTTATATGAACAGAATGCCTCAGAAATCAAGAGCTAGGGGCCTGGGAGGGTTGGGCTACTTAGCTGACAGCTGTTTTGAGAAAAAGTTGCTTCGCGTTAGGAAGCTGAGGTGAAATCCAGGCCATCAAACTCAACGGGAGGGTTGCTACAAGAGTAAATAACAGGAGGGGTTCACCCTGAATCTCACTTTTATGACTCCGGCTAATTAGGTTTTCAGTACTGTGCTTGTCACTGTGGTGTCTGAAGGCCTTTCAACAGGCACTATGAGTGCTGAGTTCTTCCAAGAGTGATGTCATTTATTTATGTACGTTAATATGGGTTCAGAGACCTTATGTTAAGCATCAAAGCTGTGGTCCCATTTTGCAGTGGGTGTTAGCTCCCTGTGTGTACAGGAGGCCTTCTGCCTCTTGCGCTCTAGGGGCTTTCAGCGCCCAATTTAACTGTAACTTTACCTCATTTCTCGAAAAAGTTTTTCTGATCACCTTTAAAATTGCATGCATGTTTGCTGTAGCTTCTAAACAGTACCAGCCATAATTCTACATTATATATTAAGTTCCTCCCACTTTCTCACGTTTCTATTCTGCATATGTTGGCACAATTACAGAGACCAGTGTCTCGTCAATGTTAAGTTATTTCAACCTTTTCTCTCTTTTCTTTTTTTAAATAATCCCAGTTCAAACAAAAAGCAGACATGGGTGCAGACACCAGACAAACATTTTATCTGGAAAAGGTTCAGGGAAGTCTCCTGGGGCGATTAAAAAGGCAACTGAGGTCTCAGGCATGGAGCAGAAGGCTTGCATGGATGACTGTATGTTCTCAGGCACTGCCCCTCACCCAGCTCCTTCCTTGCTCTGTGACCCCCCAGGAGGGTGCCCATGGTACTCTGCATCCGCTCCCCGGCCAGCATCACACACAGCTGCTGGAGAGGCTGGGTAATCATGGCAATAAGGTCCCTTCTCCTCTCCAACCCCATTCCCTCCTAACCTTTTCTAGAGCCTGTCTCTTTAGATCTTGACAGCTTTATCCACCTATCTAGTTCAAAAGGCTGATCTTAGTGTCCTGTGCCTTTTCACAATATTGTTTTTGTTGTTATGTTTGCAGGAAACACGTGGATCCCTATGGAAAGTACTAAAATATGATGTAATTTCAACACACTATCTTAGGCATCTCACACCTCACAGAGCCTAGGCCTCATGTTTATCAGAGTAGGGATTCTCTGCTTCTTGAGTCTTCTTTTTTCTTTTTCTTATATTGCTGTAAACTCCTTCTTGCTCATTGTTGACCCCTGACTACCACTTTACATGTAGTGCAAGTTCCACTGGTGTCTTCTTGTGAGTTGTACAATATGTGAGTGAGAATCAAGTATTTTATGCTTCAACTGATAACGTTTACTTTTCAAAATATAGAGGCATCTGTGAATTATTGTGTCATGAGTGCATTCTAACCACGATGTTTGATGGCTTAGTGGGCATGGTGGTGGTGGGTTAACGGTTGGACTTGGTGATCTTAGCGGTCTTTTCCAACCTTAATGATTCTATGATTCTATGATTCTATGATTTGTTAAAATTTTTGTGCACTTGCATTTTTTAGGCTGCTTTTACAGGACAGTGTTTTCAATTGATTGGCAGATTCATATTTTGGGTTTATCTTTGAACAAAATCTCTTCCTGCTCTCCTTGGCCTGGTTTCCAAGCCATTGGCTTAACCAAGATTTGTTGTCATCTTTCTGCTGCTTTGGATGTCATCACACTTTGCAGAATGAAAAGGATACCAAATGATATGAAGCAGAGAGAGAGAAGCAAAATGTAGGCAGGGAAACAAAATTTTCAAACTGACGTGACAACTCCAGTACACTCAAACTAGAGCAGTGGGAGGAGGTCTCTTCTATTGAAAACAAATATGAAAAAAAAACCCTAAACCAACCCCCCAAAAAAGAAAAAAACCCAAAGCTACTGCAAGAGATGTGGGGAATTTGACAGAAAAGAGAGCAAGATCTACAGAAAAAAGACAGAAACAAATCTGTAGAGATTTTATAAAATCAATAATGGTACATTGATTTTAAGGCCAGAAGGAACTACACTACTCTTGGGCACTGACCTCTGATTACATTGACAAACTGTTACACCAAGCCTATTGCTTAATTTATTGTTGAAGACACTGGGGTGCTATAGCAGTAGGAGCTGACTAAAATCATGTAAAGAACAGACTAGAAAATGTTGAGATTGAGCTACAACTTACCTTTAATTACATCAAATCTTGATCTGAAAGGTATAAGAATCAACCATAATTGGCCCTTTCTTTTTTTTTTTTCCTGACTGGGTGTCTAGATAGACTCTTCAACACTTTTCCTCCCTCTAAACCTGTCTTCTAAGGCCTGAGGTTTCCAGACTGACACTTTATTAATAATTTACTTCTGTAAAACCAGTAACTGGTGGGAGAAGGTAAGTGATCACTGGTTTTGATCAATTCAAAATTATTTATAATTTGGATGCTTCACTTTATATTCAAGCCAGCCCTCTCTGTGCAAATGTGCTCCAAGCCGTTACGCGCTTAGCCAGTCTGGCATTTTAGGTGAGGTGAAAGAGATGATGTCCAGATTTTCTTTAAGTATTACCTGTCAGACTGAACTGTGCTTGCTCTTTGATCAAATTTTTAGCAATATGATATATGTGTGTGTATTTTCCTCTGACACTGTGCTGATTGGAATTATACTGTAGCAAATCACAAACCTTCAGCTTGTGTGAGTATCATCTCTTTTCAAGGACCCCTTTTTGCATTCTAATCCTCCTTGGAGGTTGACCTCTGTGTTATGTACCCATCTCAGCACTGTATGAGGGGGGTCCCTTTTCTGCTGGGAGCTTGTTGCCCAGCCAAATATTCTTATATTGGACTGACTGGCTTCTAAGGGCCCTGTCCATCAATTCTCTGTCACTAGCCCGACCATAGCAATAGCCAGCTCTCCTCAGAAAAGCTGGACTGGAGAAGGAAGCCATGGAAATTCCCACTCTTTGCTAAAGAATCACGTTCCCAAGAGCATCAAAGACAGTTTGCAGTGGAGGGAGGGACTTAAAATTGCTTAATAATGTGACTACTAAACAACCAAAGAAAGGAGGAGAAACAAGGAATTAAGAACTGCTGGATCCCAGGCCTTCAAAACAGAAAGGATCCAGCAGATGGATGTGCTTGCCACAAGCTTGTGTTCATTGAGAGGGGCTGAGTGGGTGAAGCTGCCGTCAGCTTCTCATGGCTGTGAACTTGTCACCCCATCAGACACCCACAGTAAGTGGGACGAAGTTCAATTTGCTGCTTTCCTTAACTAATGCATTTCATCATACCTGCTTGTACACTTTCTTCTTAAGATAAGTCTGTGCCCACGCATATGGATGCTATAAGATATGAGTACGTGAGTCATTCTCTCTCTACCTCCTGCTTGTCTAACACTGGGGCCAGTTGTGTCCCAGCCAAGAGTGGCCTCGTTGGTACTAATACAACGAGCGTGGGGGGGGAGCACCCATGGACATGGGTGTCATGACTCCTGCTGCTGCCCAGCCAGGCTTCCTGTGCAGGAGGTGCAATAGGTGCTGAGCACTTCCCCGTGCTTGTTGGGGGCTTCCCGTGAGCAGCTTCAGGGTGCAACCTGGGAGGTGTCTGGGGGCATCCAGAAGATAACTAGAGAGCAGGGAGTGCTGTGACATTGCCTCTGGAGAAAAGCAAGGTATGGCCAGCGGCTGGCCAGGCCTTCACGATTTTGGAATGAACTTTCTAAGGGCCAGGGAGGAGCAGGGAGAGATTTTGGCAACTCAGCCACAGCATGGGCTGGCAGGGGAGATCTGCTGTAAGGACACAGTTATGTGTACAGGCTTTTCTGTTTAGGCATTTATATTCTGTTTTACCTGATTGCTTTATTTGCGCGGAGAAAGATAACTATCACCATTTATAGCTGTATAAAACCTGACTTTATAGGAGTTTAAAAGCCTTCCCTTTTTTTTTTTTTCCTCTATGGATGCAGTATGGGTGATGACTGAGGCCCATCCACCGCAAGGTTTTAGCTGAGTCATGGTGTTTCTACTCCCTAGAAAGCCTGGCGGTTCCCTGGAGCACCCTGCCATGCTGTTTCATAAATCAAAGGTGTCTTGGTTTTGGCTGGGACAGAGTTGATTTTCTT
>NW_009191807.1:0-1843 GCF_000690835.1 Fulmarus glacialis
GCGTGAAGCATAGACTAAGCCCGGGCCAGCTTTGTAGCTTGTGCTCGGCTTCACGCCTGACCTAACGCAGTAAGGACTTGACCTTCCGTCCGTTAATCACCCGCGAAAAGCACAAGCAGAGAGACCACTGCTCGAAGGAGGACAGTTGCTAGAGATCTTCCTGAAATGGTGTCCTCACCAGTCATTTCCATACTGGTGTGGACAGGAGCGCACCGATTCAGTCTTCCCATCCCTCCGCAACAGTAGCCCCGGGCTTTGGATCCGGCCGGGGCGTACTGGCCACCAGGGCTTACTCAGGGTGTTTCCCACGGGGGGTTCTGGAGGCCCCTTTTGGAACCATCTCCCGGGGGAGCGAGATGAGAGGAGATTCGCCAGGAACTGCAAAAGGAAAACTGAACCATCCGCTGGTAACGGCTGCAAACGGCCAAAGGAACAAAGGGTAGGAGTAAAGGAAAGGGGCAGAGCCCCTTCCCCAAAGGCTGCCATTGTAATGCGAGATCCTTATAAAACAGAGCAGAAGACGCAAAGAATATTTCTCAGGCAATTTTTTAAAAAGGTGCTTGCAGAGGAAACACAGTTTAAGATTATCTCATTTCAGTGAGCAATTAGAAACAGTAAAATACCTTTTTTTCTTTTTACTGTTCTCAATGTTCTTTCTCCTAAGGAAGGTGGGTAGTCATGTATTTAAATTCAAACAGAATCTTATTACAAGAGACTTGACATAGTAAATTTGTCACAGTTTTCAGCTTGTTTTCAATGCACGTTGAGACACAATCATTTGAACTCTAGCCACGGTATCGATCGGTTGCTGTACAGTTTAGGCATGACATTGTCTAAAGCGTATGTTCAGTGCTTGAACTCCTCTCAGAGGACACTATTGCTTGTGTTCCACATTTCTTCAACAGCTCAAGTGTATAACAAATATTAAGCTATTTTTAACTCCATGCATTAAAGATTGCAAGATCCACACACAGTAAATAATCAAACAAGGATAAGTGGGTAGACAAAAGGCATTATTTTTCCCTCCTTATTTTGCAACTACTTTGTACGCTGAGTTATGGTAAGCTTTTCTTTGCTAGCAGTTCCGCTGTTCTTATCAACTGCCTTTTAGACCTTTCAATTTCCCCCTTTTTAGCACTTACATTAAAGATATGTTCTCTTTATTGGAGGTAGACAATATAACTTGATAGCTATTTTTGCAAATTTTTAGAATAAAATTCCTGGCTAGCATCCAACAGTTCACTATCCCCTCACCACCTTTGGTAGGTATCGTATTTTAAGGCTCCAGGTTTTCCAGGAGAACATTCCAAGAATGAAAAGAGATCTATGCCATGAATCTGAAATATTTACGATATTTGGGGTTTTTTGGGGTGGTGAAAAATGGAGAAGACTGCCGCAGAGACCTATGGGGGAAGAGATTGGTGTGATACAAAGTCCTTAAATCTAGTCAGCAACAGCCATCAAGCTTCAGTCAAGTGTGTCATGATCTTTTAAGATCAAAAGAACAAGTTGACTGCAGGTTTTAGTGTCTTCTAACAAAAAAGTCCCTGGCCTAGCCAGGGATTTCCTTCTGGCGCAGCTCTCCGTAGCTGGCGCACAGCTTTCCTCTGAGCCCGAGAGGAAAACAAGCAGTTCATGGAGATGAGAGGCTGCCCTGGAGGAGAAGTTGTCCCTCCGCAGGGATAACTCCCGGGACAAGCGAGGGAGGAACGGACACAGAGGGGAAGTTTGGGAACGGGGAGATGGAAACGGCGGCAGACGGGGCTCCAGCACGCCCGCGGCTGGCCCAGAGGAGGGATGGACGGGGCCGGGAAGGGCTGTGGAGGGGAGCGAGGCGCCCGCC
>NW_009191808.1:0-1807 GCF_000690835.1 Fulmarus glacialis
GGTGCAGGTGGGCCTGAAAACGCGGAGGGAGCGGGAGGGGAGCGTGCGGAGTTTGAACGTCCGCAGGCCCTGGAGCCGCTGGGCCTGGCGAGATTCGCAGGCTCCCCACGCCGAACTCTAGAGGGAGGGTTTGCCATTTCTCGGTCGGCTGCCAGACTCGCCTCTTGAAGAGGGAAGGGGAATTTTACAATGCCTAGGGCCGTCTCCCCTTCCTCATGGGCGTGGGAGAGCCGAACCAGCGTGTCTGCGCAGAAACAGCTCTGGGAAGTGCTGCATAGGTGTTAGACAACTTACTTGCAGAGTTGAGAGTACTTAGTTCCCGAGACAATCGTTATTTGTTTCTTTTAACTGCGAGAAGCTAAGCTCCTTTTCGCAAAGGATTCAGACTAAAGCAGTTTCATAAGCTTGAGCCCCTGGGGTTGAGCATGAAGGACTAATAGCTTCTTGTAGATTATGCTAAGAGTGGATCTCATCTGGTAAAACCCTTCCAGAAAGTCCCTTGACTAATGTTATTTTCAGAGTATTTGCTTTCCGATGAGCAATGATGAGAGGATGCTGTTAGCTTTGTCCCGTGAATACTGTGAGAACTTCTGTTTTGTTCAAATGATCTCAAATTTAGTGCCTCAAGACTGGTATTTCTATTTTATGTCCAGTACTGCACCTCTCATTTTTTGTAACAAAAAGGTATATTACAGTTTTTTGATTGTTAGCACTGCTCTTCATTCCTCCCAGTGCTGTAGTACAGCATATGCATTTGATTCCTCATGTCCAGTTGCCAAGGTAGCAGACACAAAAACAAATCAGATGAGCTTTGGAGAAGGGTTTAGAGATCCTTCAGAACAAAAGGTCCTAGACAAGCACATAGTTTTACTTGAGAACTTAATTGATCACTCTAGCCAAAACCAATGTGGGGTTTTGGGTTTAGAGTTTTGTTTTACTTAAAACACTTTGTGCAAATTTAGAGGAGCTTATGATGTTGTAAACATGTGGAACAGTGTGACAACCTTCCAGTCAAACTAAGCTTTATTTATTTATCTATTTATTTATTTATTAACTCTTTTTCTCCTCTTCTAATATCTTCTAATAAAAAGGCAGTAATCCTTAGTGATTAATGTGTGGGACTGGAATTGTCTGAGCCCTAGTCCTGAGTCGTAATTGAGCCTTTTGGAGTCTTCCTGCCTGGGGAACATGGAGGACAGTTTTGACTCACTGTTTCTTTTGGATGTAGTAAATACATTCATATTCATTATTCATATTTTGAACTTAAGAGCATCCTGGTATTATCACAATATAAATTTTGATGCTTAAAAAGAACATTAAAGTAGACTTATATAAGGTTGTCCTAAATATCAGTCTCTGAATCAAATGTCTCTTATTTGGCTTTTTGATGTGACTTTTTTCGTGTTTACTGTTTGCTCTGTAAGATTGTCTTGTCTCTATTCAGTCAGCTACCAATTTCTGGGTGCAAAATATTTGAGAGTACATCTGAGGGGAGAGAAGTATGCAGTAGTGCTAGTTCTTAGCATAAAGAGTTTTGAGACTGGCTGATTTCTCAGGAGCAATGATCAATGCTCCCAACGTTCCGACAGCTGTAAGTGATTTTTATGAAAAGTCCCCTGAATGTGGTTTCTCCCAAGTCTGCTTCTTTGCTTAATGCTTCCATTTATGTCATTCACCCTTCCACTGGCTTTACAGGAAAATGTTTTCATAGGATGGAGTTAGAGTACCTGAAGAAGCTGCGTCAGGCCAGCCAGGACCTTCTACAAAGGCTCAGAATGAAGCAGGAAGAGATTAGAAAGAGACTTCC
>NW_009191808.1:1838-4054 GCF_000690835.1 Fulmarus glacialis
CCATCATCAATTAATAATAAAACAGCCACTGAAAGATCTGTCCCCTTGCCCAAGAGAGGGGTACGTGTTGTGTCTGTGCTAGAAGTGCTGGGAAGTAAATGTCCTTGTATGGTAGGCAGCAGGTCTGCCTATGGAGTGGTGTGGTAAAGGAGACATATGGACATGGAGGAGCTGGTAGAAAGTGGAATATGGAGTCTGTTAGAAAAGTAGCTAGACTTTTATTGTTTATCCTGTGGTCTCAAATATGCTTTCCTTGCAAAGGGTTCATAGATCAGTTCCTGCCTAAGAAATGTAGGTTTCTTTATCTAAGGTAGGAATGAACATTGTGGAACATAATCTTTTTATTTCTTCTAAGCACAAAGGCTGAAAGTTTAGCGGTTCCTGAAATTGGGAAAAACTGCATTTAGCTGGAAGCGGACCCGTTTCTTATCTTCTCCAAACACTTAATAATGTCTCATGAATAGTATAAGGATTTTGCTTTTTTCCCCACAGGAATTTAAAGGGGTGAGCAGACTAGAATGAGAGGTTGATTTTCTCTTACTGAGTGAAATGTCGTGATGAGAGCTGTTTGTAATCTGAATGATGCCATGTGATGTGAGAGTCTCTGTCCTTACAGAAGGAAAACCAGGTCAATGCTGCAAAGTCTACAGCTGACCCTGCAATGTTGGTGTCTGTGGAACGCGGAGCTTGCGCAGCCAGAGCAGCCCTCTGTTCATCTCTTAAACACAGCAGCAATGACAGAGGGGTACAGCAACAACGAGCAGAGATGCAAGAAGCAGTATGTTTGGATTCCAGCTTTCCTGGGAAAAAGAACAATGTTATGCCAGTGTCTGCAATCATTACGTGTGGCAGAGAAACTTCCGGAGTGGATAGAGATGGCCATGCTCGAGGAAGTCCAGAGAAAGAATCTTTTCTTCTGGGACATGGAGAGAACAGAAGACGGTCCACTCTGCTACATGATTTCCATGAGAAAAAACAGCTTAATGGTCGGCTGGACCCATCACTGAGCAGCATACAAAGTGAAGAGACGAGCAAGCAGCATGTGGTCATTAGAGAGCCCATAATCCGTAAATCAATCTTGCTGACATCTCAGTCTAAAGAGTTGAAGGTGAATGGTGAAACCAATGCTTTGCTTATTTTCATAAGAAGGTTGAGGAGAAAGGGCCAGGAGAACATTACTTGCCCTGTTCCCACTGTGTAAATTGGAAGTTGGGGTCAGAACTGTTCACAGCCTTAGCAGCCAGGGGCTGTTGGCAGTTTGTTCAGCCTTGAACCAAAGACCAGAAAACTGTAGCAGGTCCCTGTAAAACTCCTTTGCATATGTGATTCATATGCTCAGGGAGAACAGCCTGCTGCAGCGCTGCTGCTACATAGCTTGTTTCCTTAAGTGTGAAGGGCAGGCTATTGCCGTGATCATCCTCCAAGGCAGCACGGGTGGCCTGATGTTTGGGGATGTGTGATGCAGGGAAGTCACCATTTTGTTTAAAGCCCTGAAAAATACTGCCTTAGCTTGGGCAAGTCCCCTGCGGCCTCTTTCTGTTTTATGAATTGAGAAGACAAAGAGCTGGTGAGCAAATTACTGGTAGAAGCGTAGACAGAATCCAGCCTCAAACTAAGCCACAGGTGTCCCATTTGAACAGCTGCCAGTTATCTCCTAAGCGGTACCTTTGAATGTCCTGCTAGATGAATAGGAAGTTTTTATGAATTGTTTTCTTCCCAGAAGGAAGCTGGTCATGTGACTTTTCAGTCTGACCCTGAAGAATATACCATACCTGTGAGCAGCTGGTCCGTGCGTCCTTTCCTGGGCTATGACTGGATTGCAGGTGAATCCTAAACCTGAAGCAAAGCTCTCAGCATGATGTCGTAATATGAAGAGTTAAAACACAGTTTACAACCCCTTTAAATTGAGGTGTGACAGAACTGCAGACCTAGAGCCCACGTAGCAGGTCTCAGCAGAGGAGCTGCAGTTTTGTCAGAAGCCATTCCCTGTCCAGGCCAGAGGTGAGCTGTGCTTCCCTGGAACGGTGAAGTGGCAGTGGTGTGGAATCCAGGCAGCAAATGGCAAAGCTGAGTGGGGTTAGAGGGGATACCAAGTAACAGAAATGAATGAATGCAATAAAGGACCCAAACAGTAAATCTCTGGCTTGACAGTCGATGGCATGCTGTCATGGTTTAACCTCAGTTGGAAACTGAGCACCACACAGCTGCTCGCTCAC
>NW_009191809.1:0-5407 GCF_000690835.1 Fulmarus glacialis
GTTGCTGGCTGGGATTAAACCATGACAGTTAGGCTGTCAGTAAACAGCTTAACTGTGGTGGCTGTTTTATGAACATTGGAAAGGTACTAATTGGTACCTTTCTTAGCAGCCTCACTGAGGAAGCCAAGGGAAAGGAACTCACCATTCAGATGCAGGATGAAATCTAGGGTTACACAAAAGGAAATATACTGAGAAATCCTTGGAATTGTATTTTAATAGGAATTATGCTATTTTAAAGTTTAGACTTTATTTTAGAATTTAAAGCCTATCTGTGTTAGAAATGAGACTTTCTAGATAAAGCTGCATAAAGTGGTAAGTATATTGAAAACAAAAGATTCCTAAAAAACTTTAAATACCTGCAATTACATGATTTTTGTTAATGTTTGCTGCCATAGATGTATATATCTTCTTTTTAATCTGGTCAGAAAAAAACATCTGTGGGTTTTAGTACATGCAACTTTCTAAAAGGAAAATGTAGGAATGACATTTTCAAATCCACTTTCCTATTATTTAGATGTCATGATCTTCACATGTGTTGAGCACTCAAATATTTCATCAAAATTAATCACAAATGCTCTGCTACTTTCAAACCTAGTAATTCATTCAGCATTACCACTAATGATTTGGGAGACCAAATTAAAAATTTGGAAGTCTTTTTGGTTTTTTTTTCCCTGCTACCTATAAAATAGATAACATTTTGATAAGAGGCAAAAATAACACCAGCATAAATACTAAAAAGATTTGGTTTACACCATCATGAAAACAACAGTGAAGTGTTCTGTGGAAACACTGGTAATCCTTTCAGCAAGGGGTAATGCACAGAACTAAACACCTGCAAGCTCTATCCTTACCTATAGAGTTGGAGACCTCCATCTCACCACCAGAAACCAGTGAAGGTTTAGAGATAAAATCCTGGTTTTGGTTTTTAAGAAGAAAAGCTATTTCCTAAACAACTATGTTTTCTATACATCATTTGTCTGAAAATAGTTCTTGAATATTATATACAAATATTACATGAAAATGTTAATAACATCTAAAACTCAAGGAATAAAATTATAGGAATAAGTAGATTCATGATATAACAGTAGTTCTGATTTCCCTGTATACCATCATGGCACGTGCTAGTTACAGAAGCATGCATCCTTATTTTCCCTGGGCCCTTCCTTTGTCCACTCTGTAAAGTGGATGCTGAAGCTGGAGAAATACATGCATATATTTAACACTTTCTAAGTTTCAAGTGCTTGATTTACAGCCTAGGATTTTTTTATGTAATAAGTGTATGTAAATAAAAAAAACCCAGTGTATTTACAAAATGGGATAATGCATTTGCTGAGAAGAATAAAGCTGAAAAATTGCCACTTTCCTGAGTAGTAAGTAGATGTTTAATATGCTTCAGAATCGAGATTATACCAATTTGCAGCAAAATCTTGTAATTCACTGAGATTATTTAAACATGACCAACATATGATGACAATTTTACTGATAGTTGGTAGTTTTATTGCAAAAATCCCTTTTTAGTAGACTTATTTCTGTATTAATTAGCTTCAGTACAGTTTGACTGTGAAACAATTTTCCTTTTGCTTCATCTAGGCAGTCACAAATAGTACATTCACATCTCTTTTCCCCTTGTTTTGTTTGCCTTGAAAATATAAATATTGACTCTCACTAATAATTTTTTCCTATCTATTTTTTCATCTTTTTGAATAACTTTTTTTCTGTTGAGGCTGATAACTAGGCTTCTATTTATTGATCACACTATAAGGGAGTAAAATCAGGGAACTACATCACTGCTTCAAACAGAAAGATGTGAAATCAGAGTTTTTATAATGCCAGTTGATCTAAAAGATATTTCAGGTAGTATTCTGAAAATTTTAGTATCTTTGTGTTCCCCTCCCACAACTACTTTTTTTTAAAGCACTTCCCCTCTTAAAAGAAGTATTTTAGTCAGTGAGATATAGAAACATACTTTTTTTTTTTTCTTTTTTTTCTTCTGTTAACTAAATCTCACCCTTTTTATTTCCAAACATTTTAAGGGAGGGATTTTCTCATGGAAGGCAAGGTAGCTAGTAAGAAGGACTGTGGAAGGAAATTAAAATCAACAGGAATAAGGGAATATCAGAAGACAGCAGCAAAAGAAGAAATGGTGTTTCCTGATCTAAATAACTAAGCACAAATCAGAAAATCAAGAAATACCAATTTTAATGACAATTTTAGTTGACAAAGCTGGAATTATTTTGCTCAATCTGTCAGTTATTCCCATATTTTGATTCCTATCAACATGTAGAAAGTTCTCCAAATGAATGCTGTAAGAATCTAATAGAGGTAATTGCCAAAAGGCATATAAAAGCATGAAACTTGCCTATAATCAAAATTTGAAATGAAGAGCAAAGGTATTTTCTAAAGGTACTGGTGGGTGGTAGTTTCTATGTGTATTGTTTCCACAGCAAGCAAATCTTACTTGAATCTTTGTGGATGAGCCTAGGACACAAAGAGTATTACTAGCCAGAAAGTGTACTAGTTTTGTTTATAGCTGAAGTGTATCTTTCTTGGGATAATTTTGTTTTAAAGCATCTTTTCACATAGTGAGCCTGTCTTATCTAGCCTGTCTTATCTCTTCTACTGCTCAAAATTTAAACTGATTTCCTAGAGAACTTTATAACAAATGTTGTTGAAGTTTTCTGATGTTCTACAGTGTTCACAGCTAGGTTAGGTCTTGGGATTGTGAAGCTTCGGCTTTTTCTTGAAGATTTATACAGTTAAAAATCTCCGGTTCACCTGAGATTAAGGGACTGTTTATTTTTCTATTAAGACTTCATTATTAAAACCACTTTTCATAAGTGCCTAGCATGAGGTCCTAAAATTATTTTGAAAAAAATCATATATACTTCTTCAGGCAAAAGGAGAAAATTTATTTTCTTTGTTTAAATGGCCTAAACACTGTGTACTTGTGATATATATATTTTTTAAGAAGAGTGGAAAAGCAGTTAAATAATTTTAGTAAAGCATTCTGAAGTACTAGAGGGATACATAAATGTTAAGTATTTTTATACAGCATTCAAGTGCTAAACTAGCCATGTGTAGATCATTGTGTAGGTTGTCCTGTTTTTCCAATCTGTTAAGTTACAAAGGAAAAATAATGTCAGCCAAGGTACTGGGGCAAAACAACACTGGACAGAACAGAAAAAAGTTGCAGTCAAACTTAGAGGTAGCAGTGGTGGCCTGTTTGGCAGTACACTGCAATTAGCATGTTTCATCTGAATACTTGTTCAAGAAGGAAATGTTTTAAGCTACTCAATAGGCATATAGAAATAAAGTATCAGTTTTCCTTTTGACTAAAATAAAATGCATGAAAGCTAAGACCAATATGATGTAATGTCAACACAGACTCCTTCAGTTTCCTACTTAAGTTAGCTGGAGACACTGATGGATGGATACTGGTTGCATAAAGAAACTTTTTAGAATTTGTAAACAGGATAAAATTCCTTTGTATCTATAGCTATTGTTGTACATTTATCTCCTTCCATGCTAAAATCTAGCTACAAAGAGCTTATAGATAGCCATTGTCAAATTTTCACTAGTTCCTGACATCATCTATTGTGTCAGTCTTGAATAGCTCTCTTTTTGGTTGCACCATGCAAGGGAGCTTTTGAAGTAGCAACAGAACCAAGCTTTGGTCCCAGCTGAATGTCTCCAGACTTCAAAAAGGCTAAGGTACTTTTTTTCTGAGTACCAGCTTTTCCTGTTTCATCTGCTTATTGCCAAAATACTAGTGATACTGATCTTGCTATATTCCTTATCTGGGATCAAGAAATATCACACATCTCACAAGAAAGAATGATGAGGTTTCAGACAGCAGATTAATGTAAGCAACAAAAAGTTGATTTTACTCAAAACTAAATTTGAGGTTCGCCCCTGTCTGGTGTACAGCAGTGACAGTAGGCAAATGATCCTTGTAATCATTGAGAAGAAGCTGGGCTTCAAAAATATGGGGCATAGAAACTGAGATAAATGGAGCCTACAAGTTGTGATATATTTTCCAGGCTCTGAGCAATTTAGCACTAGCATCTATAAAATGTTGTTCAATCTTCTAATTACTTTTTAAAGGATGACTGGAATCAGCTTAGCTTGTGTAGAAACGATGGCCAGAGGGAGATTTTTATGATTATTATTACACACGAATCTAGTGTTCTATACGCCATGATGTTTTGTTCTTCCTGCTTTCTTATTTGATTCATTATCACTTGATTATTTCAGGAGCAGAGTTATATTAACTATCAGATATAATAATGTTTAATTATAAAATATAATTAGCCTTCTGCTAACTTGAAGGTTGAAAAATGTATAACTTTTTTGCCTGTCATATTCACATATTTAAAAACAAGAGAGCCTTGCTCTCCTTCTTAAAAAAAACATAGTGTATTACCTGAGCACAGAAGTCTAACTGTAGCAGTATGAAGCCTGTGACAGATTGTGTGATGCTTTATCTTGTACTGAAGTCACTTCAGATGGGGGAAAAACATACTGTTCAAAGGAATTTTTGTTCAAATTACTGTTGGATTTCCTTACTTTGTGACCTTTAAATAGGTTTTCTTCCAATTAGGCTTTCATTCAATTACAATATTATAGCTGCACAGTGAGGAATACTACCAGATCAATATTTTACTGTTATGATGGAGCTTGTGTTGCATGGGTCCAAACTGAACATCCTGTGCAGCTGCTCAACTCTCCTGAATCACCTTTTCAGTCTAAACCACTTGAGTCCCACGAATTCCAGCCCAGCTATATAATTCCCAATAATTCCCACTCAGGTTGACAGTCTTTCCAAGAAAGAAATATTGAAAACAATTGGCTTGGGAAGTGTACAAAGCATATGTTTACAGTATTCTTGCCTGTTTACTCAAATGACATAGAAAGTTGAAATTGAACAAAAATTGCTTTAGCTATGCATGGTTAGAAACCAAGTAGCCAGTTCATCAACTTACTGACTGGAGTGTGCAAAATTAATTTCAATCATACCTTTAATGCCAGGAGAAGTCTGTGTCACTTGCACTTGCACTCATTTACTGCTGCAATTATATTGTTATTCTGCCCTATGCCAAGGAAGTTTATTTTAATAATTTGTGCAGGCTCCGTAATATGGATTTTATAGGTAAAGAAAATTTGGACTGGATGATGGAGATGACAATGATTTTTATAACAAATGTAAATTCTGTTAGAGGTTGCTGGATCTAGTGGACTTCAGGACACAAGACATTTTTCCTCCCCAATCTGCTCTCAGTGACTTTGGTGGACTCTAAGATCCAGTGATGCTTCCTCAGTCCCATGGATGGGAAGCTGCTTCAGTTCTGTGTCCCCAGGTCCACCCAGTAGCAATGTTGAGAATCATTGAATCATAGAATCATAGAAT
>NW_009191810.1:0-2020 GCF_000690835.1 Fulmarus glacialis
CACGACAGATAAATAGTCACTCTTTGTGGAATATAAAAAAAACATGCACAACATATTGAGCTTCAATTTCATGATGATTTTGCATTCCAATTAAGATTTTTTTACATTGCATTGATGCAAAATAAAATAATATTATTTAGCTGCACACAAATGCACTTAGTTTTAATCTTTTGTTTCATTAGAAGATTTGATCAGTGCAGGTTTTTTGTATACTGAGACAGATGCAAGAAGAAAGTCTACTTTCATTATTCTCAATTTCTGGAAACTAACTGCAAGATATGAAAATATTAATGCCAAGTTTCTCTGTCATAATTTCTAGGTTTTGTCCATTTCCACTATTCCTTCTTTCTCTGTGAAATCTTAGTTCTTGTTGAATGAATAAAGCACTTGTAGAGACTTCAGAATAGTAAGGGTATTCTGATATGTCGAACAAAGCGGGGAGAACAAATCAGCTTGAACATGGAAAAAACTACCAAGTTCCTTGAGGCCAAAAGTCTCCCTTTGAAGGGACTCTGAACTGTCCCCCTTTTGTTGAAGTGACTTCTCCAGAAAGACATAAAGGGAGACTCCTCTAGACTTTGTTTAGAGCACAAGATAACCAGATTTTTAAGAGGTAACTTTTTAAATACTGAAAATGTAGAAAGAAGTGTGATAAATTAAATAAAAGGCTTGAAAGCAAAATTATTCTCTAACTTGAACAAATTCTTTACTATATACTGTTGGTCCCAAACAAAATCTCCTTCCTTCCATGATCTTACAAGGTTCACCTTAAGTGCTTGCTTCCTACAGCAGGCAGATTCTGCT
Organism: Fulmarus glacialis; assembly: GCF_000690835.1. NCBI lineage: Eukaryota > Metazoa > Chordata > Aves > Procellariiformes > Procellariidae > Fulmarus > Fulmarus glacialis. Next base: position 805 of record NW_009191810.1, read on the forward strand.
TTTTTTTTTTTTTTTTTTTCAGGATTTTCCCAGTCTGCACTGTTGCTACATTCTTTCTGCAAGCTCCATCCTGTCCTTCAGGGAGACAAAGCTTGCTTTCAGAAGAGGAGCTATCTCTCTGCTTCCAGATGACTCTGACTGAAAGGGAATCATGCGGGATAAAGTAGAAGGACAGCTTCCTTCGTACTAAGTAGGAGTTACAGTGCACAGTATTCATACAGGTCTGTCTGAATAAACAAGACAGCTATACTGCTTGTCCCACTCTCTGCATATCCCTCTTTCTTCAGTGAGAAAAGGATGGCTTGCATCATCTTTCAAATACTCATACTGCCTCGTATCTGCCTCAGTACAATGATTTTCATAAACCTTATGCCTTCAGGCTTCTGGATGCAATGCGCAGTGCCTAACAGCATTTTTCTCCCAGTACTGAACTGGCTAATTATTTATGTTTCTCCATCTCTCAAATAGTAGAGCTTGAGTTTTGTGAAAGGATATCTAGCAGGTAAAAAAAATCTTTGAGGTGAGAGTGACTGCTTGTTTATATAGTCAGGGTCACATGTATGAGACATAGGGTTAGCAGGATCAGAAAGGAATCTTTACCCAGCTTTTATTTTCAGCTTCTCACTGAAGTACTGGCTGGGGTTTGCCAGCCAGAATCATTTGGATATATAAATTCCTCACCAGTAATGTGGGTTTAGGAAGAGGTGACCACAGTAGAATGTATCTTAGGAAAATATTTAAGAAATAGAAGAGTGATTTAACTGAAGTCCGTGGCTTTCTGAACAAAATATTGATCATTTCTGACATAGAGGAGTCAACCTAGTGGTTCCTTGGTGGTCAAATGAGTGGTCCCTTCTGGTCTGAAATGCTAAAATCAAGAAATTTTAGAAATTTTATCTTATATAAAAATGGTAGTCTATGGTACCTTATTCTGTAGTGTTCAAATGATGTAACAAGCTCATCCATAGAGGGGAAAAGAAGTTTTATAAAATATTCTCTAAATGTTATACTGCTTTTTCCCTAAGATCACTTTATGATATCTCATGTATGTACGCTTAATTAATATGCATATATTGTATAAAATATATTGACATCACATGTGAAAACATGAGAACTTAAAATCACTTTGTTCAGGAAGTCAAAGGGCTCAGCACATTTAAGACTATAAAAGAAATTACTGTGTGTGTTATATTGTCATGGTTTAACCTGGCAGGCA
>NW_009191811.1:0-1959 GCF_000690835.1 Fulmarus glacialis
TGAGCGAGCAGCTGGGTGGTGTTTAGCTGTCTGCCGAGTTCAACCATGACAGGAACAACATTAGGCTCCTAAACTGTCACAATTCAGGTGAAGTTTTGCAGGAAACAAGAATGGCGACAAGACTCATCCTTCTCCTCCAGATTTCCTTTGTGAAGAAATTCCATAAACTTTTTCTGGAGAGGCCAGGATAGGCTCCACATGTAGCCTTTTGGTTTTCATTCCATAGAAGTTATAATTCTCCTTCATCGCCTGTAAACCATTTGCTCAATTTGTAGCTCCTTGGTGGCTCTGTTCCAGATATCACGAACTCAATCCTTGCTGAGTTAACCAAGACAGCATCCACCACAAAAACATCATCTAAGTCTCCCTCCTCCAGGAGTTTTTCTGGTTGTTAACAGAGGGCTGACGTTCACCCATAGTCTGCAGAATCATTATGTTATTTAGTTACATTAAAGTAATCTCCTTAGAAAGGACTTATTGATGACTTATACTCAAATGTGCAAATAATATGCTTGTAGAACATTAAAATGGCTCTAATAGGGTGGTAATAAATTTCTTTTTTCAATATGGATGATTAGAAACTTCAGTAGTTAGAAGCTATTAATGTACTCACCATAAAGCATGAAAGTCCATCCTCATGAAACCCTAAATGGCAGTACTGCCTATAAATTTTACTGGAGGTGGAAAGAGCAGTAATTATATGGCTGGCATTAGATGTAGCACTTTCCACAGAGGTACTAGTGGCAGATCTTTACCTCGTGTTATTAAGCACTATTTTTGGGCATAGCCAGTAGCCAGAGTATACTGTAAATAATATTGTCTTCCGTGATGGATTTCTGCACAAACAGGAAGAAAGAGATTTTTTATTAAAAGAAAAATTGGCAAACAGTCAAGTGTAGATGGCTTAGAGAGTGGCAATGCAATAAAGAGCATTGAGTATCTGGTTCAATGTTGTCTGACTGGCCTATGTGGATGGTGATGACTGAAAAACCCATAAGCTGCCGACAGAGAAGTGTGTCTGAGATTATTATCCAGGCACTAGGATGGACGTATTGCAAAACCTCCAACTCTGTTGGCATCCTCACTGGCAGGAGTACTGGAGCAGCCAGGGAGTGGGTAGTCTTGCATGGAGACCAGTTTGTGCCCAAATAATTGTCTGAAACACCAGATAAATTGAAAAACCTTTATGAGGTTTTTTTCTGCTTGTCCAAATTGGGCAGTGAAATGAGATGCAGGTAAGCCAGGGTTGCTTCCTGCCTCCCATACAGCAATTATTTTGGGGTACAAATGACACATGCCTTCCTCCTCTTTAGCCCTCCTTTGAGCCTCCCATCCAAACCAAGCCTGCCTCATATTCAGTAAAATACTTCACAGAAGTATTTCTGTCCTGCTCCAGTTTTATTACTGCAGAGTACTTCTTTCTGACAAAACGTGTATTGTTACTTTCAGTTCTTGAAAGAAGTTCATCAGGGCAGGGCAAATTATTGTACTTCTAAGTAGGATTCTTACAGGAGCAGGACCTAATTCTCAGGCTGGCAACTTCAAGTGTTTGCGACACAGATTATAACGGGAAGCAGCTAGCTGGCAACGCCTTCTGATTTCTCATCAAATAAATGGAAAATATTCAGCACAATGTCATATGTTTCTGCTAGAGCTAAAAATACCTATGAACATACACCTCTTCTACCATCTGAGCTATCTGTCTGGTAGCCTTTGATCATGTACATGGAGGAAAACAAAAAGAAAACAATCATTATCAGGAATACAAATAGTTGACTAATGTGATATACAAAACAATTTGGTTTTGCGTATCAATCTTAAAAGCTGTTAAAGGACGAGTTCCTCAGTTGGAAAAAAAGGTTTTAGGGTAAATTTAAAATGTGAAGATCATGACAGGTTGGATAGAACTGTCTCTGCGTACGATACTTCTTAGGCCCTCACCCCACCAGGCTCTGCCAC
>NW_009191812.1:0-3282 GCF_000690835.1 Fulmarus glacialis
ATATAAAAGTATATATAAATTAACTATAAAAATATGTTCTTTACAACAACTGATCACTTAGCTTTGGTGAAGAGTCACCAGGAAGTTTATATTGGATCTCTGACTTGTATATCTTTTCTCCCTGGAGAGCTGTATCAGGACAAGGTTTAGCCATGACCCTGTTTCTGTCTTCTGCCTTCACTGTAGAAGTATCCAGCTGCCTATCCACTGAAAAAGTTCTAGTCCTCCCTTCCTGCCTCTTGAATAATTTCTCACTTCTAGGAATGCTTATCTCCACTCTGCACCGTTCCACACCTAGCTTATGGCATCTGTCATGATGAAAGCAAAGCACAGTAGGCAGAACTCAGGAAAAAAAAAAAACAAACACCTTTAATTTTAAACAGCAGAAAACACTTTTGGGGGACAAAAAAAAACAACTACATTTGTCAATTGTTATTGAAGAGCCTTTTGAAATATGCTCAGTGTCTTTCTCGGATCGAAGATTCTGCTTCTTTGGCTGTATTACATACTTTATTTCTCATCTCAGGATTTTTCCCATGGATGAGTAGTTAGACAAATTGACCCATCCATCCTTGAGTCAGCTCACGAAAGAACCTTCCTTTAAAAAAATGCAGTCAGGAGTCATGGTGGTGATTCAAAATAAATAGTTTGAATTGATCAATTGCTTGGTTACTGGATGAACCGTTAAAATGGACATTATAGCTCATCGCCCATAGTATAGTCTTGTTTTGGATAGGAGACCATAGGTACTTTTTCAACTGTCTGTAGATATGCTCTAGAAACCCCATTCTAGTGTGCAGGAAAATGGACAAATGGATAAGCATGAAAGAGTAATAACATCATTATCATTACCATCATCATCATCATCATCATCATATCACATAATAAATGGGGTTTTGACACAGATGCAGACAAATAAAATCCAATCCATCAAAATATTCCTTACTGTTACATTGCTGGGGTTAGTTAGACATGCTTATGAGATGATTCGTGTTTTAAATGTCGGGGAAGAAACATTCAGAAAGGGAAAACTTTTTAACTTAAAAGAGAGCGGACTATACCAAGAAGGAGAAAATAGTACTTTCTTTCACCTTGGTATAGGTTAAAATGGAAAGAAAAATTCTCTGAAGATCTAGACCCAGGTCAATCTAATCCTTTATGTATGAAGTTAGAGATAAAACTGAATGCCATAGAAGGATTATTTTAAACTCAGACAAAACTTAAACTGGCAAAATATATGCACATACATGCATACATGCATACATACATACATATATATATGTAGATGTGATAAAAGGGGTTTTCAGTAAAGGAATGGTAATCTGTCAGATTTTGAGCAGTTAGACATGATTTCAAGAAGTCTGAAAATATAAGTCCACTTCTTAATCAGGCATTTGGTGAACCGTTAAACAAAGGCTGTTTCCATATGTCTTTCCCCCCCCACTACCCTTGTAACTATCCTGCCTTATACATGAAATTTACACTGCTCACTCCTTCCAACTTATTTCTGTCTGCTTTTTTCCTCAATTTCATCCAGTCCACTGATATCTTGGTGTTGAGTTTTTGGGGGTTTTGAGGTCTGTCCTAGGCAAAACATGATCTGTTGAGATGCCATTCTTTGAAGCACCACAAAGAACAAGCTGACAGTATTTACCTTTGATTCAAGTAGAGATTGGTATCATCCATCTGTTCCAGCCTACAGAGTAGGGGAAATAGGTGTGCCTTACGGAGCCATATTTCCTCCTGAGCAGCCCAATAAAAAGGGGAACATTTGGGTGGAATAACCTTTACTTTGTTTCCTTAACATCTTTGTGACTGTGTGTGTTTCTGGAAGCACCGCAAAGCAGCTGTGCAGCATCCAGACTACAAATGAGATATGTCTCAGTGCAACCCAAGCAAGCGTCCTTACTGCTTCACACAGATGTGGCCACTCATCACTGTGTGTGCTGTCCCTTTGAGCAGCATGGAACATCCCTTGCACACATAAGCCAAATTGGCTTTGTAACAACATTCACTATGGAAGCAAGGTTCGTGTGTGCATTTATCTGTGCATGTGTATGCCTCTTCCCTGTTCCTGTAGCTTTTGAATCTATTGATTTTAGCCAGATTTGACAGAGTAGTAGAGGTCTCAAAGATAATTAAGTGCCAGTTCCAGTTTCTTGCACTTTTCTCAGTTAGCAGCTGGTGTCCCTTTGTTCTCTATTCTATTTTTCCATCCAAACCATGATAACTGCTTTACTATTCAGAGAAGCTTATAAGCAGCCACAGTCTGAACAGAAATTCCTGTTGGTTGGTTTTACTGAAAACCTCCACCACTACCTCCAAAATACCCTGTGGGAGAGGACTGTAAGAAAAAAAAGAAAGGAAAAAACCATTAAACCATTGCTTTGCTCTAGTGTTTGAGGTGATCAGCTTAAAAATATGATGTGGATTCCCGAGCATTGTCGATCATTTGTCTGTGGCGGTCTGCCTCCTGCTACCCGGACTGTATGTTATACAGAGAAGAAGGGGAGCAGAGTGCTTTTATTTTGTACTGAAATGGACTATACCTGATCCTCAAGTGACTGTGTTTATAAGACTATTATTCTATGCAATGCAATATTATTATTACAAAAACAATTTCAAAGTCACAATATCTCATGGACATTTAGTGTTTCTCCAGAAGAAGAAGCAACCTTATGTTAGGGAGAGTGATACGAGAGTAATACAACACAAAAAAAGAAGTCTAGAGAGTCTGAAGGAAGAAACAAAAGAAAAGGTGGCCTTAAAGAGAGGCAGATATCTGACTGAGGAAAGAGCAACACAGACTCCTGCCCGTGGTGGGCATGGGTATAGCTCAACGTGTTGTCCCCATTCTGGGAAACACTTTAGTTTTAGGGTTGAAACCAGCATTTGAAGCATTGAAGCTGCCTAGACAGAAGGAATTTCTGTCTAACTATTTATTTGCTAATTAAGAAAGTAGTTAGGCATACTTCTGGATGACCAGTTTGGACAATGGGTGGCTGATACTATCATAAATGCTGCTAAAGTGTTTCAGAAATATGTAGGGGAACCACAATATAAACATATCCACAGGTAATTTCATAATGCTTATGCTAACCTTTTGTAAGAGGTTGATATAAGGATAGATCAAGAATTATCGAGACCCAGAAAAAGAAACCATGGAAATAAGGATAATATAGCACAGCACGACAGATGTCTTAAATCATATGAGAGAAATATGACAATTGCAGAGTGTTTGTAGAATTATATAAAAGGTGCTTCCCACTTTAATTTATATAA
>NW_009191813.1:0-6496 GCF_000690835.1 Fulmarus glacialis
TGATACCGGGGGTTGCCCCGACCCAGGTCCTGGGGTGCCTGTGCCTCCCCCACCACCAGGAGCAAACACCCAGACAGTCACTCAGCAGAGAGAATACTAGTGAGGCCTCTCCCACTTGGGGAACATTTGTGGTGTTTAAAAATTTCCCAGGTTTACTCAAATAATGAAAGCAAAATAAATTTAGCAGCCACCAAAAAGCCCCTGCAGTCCCACATGAGCTGAGAGACTTGCTCTCAAGGCACCACAGTGTCCCGATGAGATCAGCAAGGCTCACTCAGGAGGTGCCACAAACACCTCATGGCTGCAGCTCCTCAGCCCTGTGGTGGGAGCAGCCATGCTGCTGCTGCCCCTCCTTTCCTGCCAAACATATCCTGCAGATGAAGCATATGCTCCAGCTCAGCAAGGAGCCCCAGGCACCCTGCTAGTCTCCCTCACCTGCTGCGAGTGACAGGACAGAAGCCCTCCCCACACTCCAGCCCTTCTTTCTGCATCATACATTTCCTTGAGGAAACACCTTTTCTTGACCCTTCTGGTCCCAGTTCTCCAAGTTTCCTCTGTATAATAACTATTGTCATTACCACTACTTCTGGTGGGGCAGTCCCTGATTATTAAGACACAGCCCACTGTCTAACCCCACCTTGTGCTCCCACTCATCCTTCCACTGCTCTTCCCCAAATTCTCATTCCTTTGAGGAAGGCACCCTGTTATCCTGCCACCTGAAACCTGCTCACCTGACTTCATGCTAAGACTGGCTGCACCATGAAAACAGATGTCCTCAAGATGGGCAGCCTCCTGATGCTGATGCAGCATCTGCTCGTGACTTCCTAGCATCAAGGGCTCTGTTCCTTGCAGCACGTTTAATAGAAGAGCTCTGCCGAATGAACGGGCCTAGAGGTCACTAGCCCTAGAGACACAATACATGCGATTGTCCACTGCCTTTTTAAATCGTCCTTCTCCCTGCAAAATACCTAGAACCAATTGTTGCTGGGCTCAGAATATTTGGGGTCCCCCAGCTTAGGATGCCAACAACCTGCCCAGATGGGCCTGTTCCCATCCCGAGAGAATGCACAGTCCCCAGGGCTGCTGCTGTTCTTCCTCAGGCCTTCATGCCCTCTCACTGACTGCGAGCCAGCACACGCTCTGGACTGCAGGACGGGCTAGTGCCATCTAGTACTGTGCCCTGCTGCAGAAGCCCATCCCAGGGTCACTTTGCTTTGTGACTGTCACACTCCACAGTCTTGGCCACCCTGTAAGGCCAAGAAAGGCAACTTGCTGCCTCTTCTTCAGCAGAGGAAGCAAGGGTTGGGCCCTCAGACAGCTCTGCAAACCCACAGCTTGTTTCAGAATCCAACTGGCAGTGCCCCCAGTGTTCCATGTTCACGATATTTCTGTAGCTCCCTCATTTTACTCCCATTCCTGCCTAAATGAGCAAAGGAAGTCTTTGCTGCTTTTAGCTACTGGACTGTGGTTTAAAGTGCCTTCCCTGTTTTCCTTCCTCTGCTTAGAGAATAGTACCATCAATCCAATGGGACAGGAAGGACTGAGCAGGAAAAAGTCAAAGCAAAAAGCCCAAGCGGCTCATCGGGAAGATGCCTTATGGAGATATCAGAGGCTGCCATTACACCCTGGAGAGAGGTTAAATATAAGACTGTAATCTAGAAGGAAGCTTCCTGAAAAAGAGCACAGTAGCAAAAATAAGACAGAAAAGCAGTAGGATCTGCTAACACAGAAGAAGCAAGGAGACAATACTTTCACTGTCCTATCTCTTACCCTTGCCAGTGCCCACAGATTAGTCCAACACTTATCTCCTTCACTTCTTACACAGTTCTCCTACCTCAGTGTGATGGGGAAGGACTGCTACCTCTGAGAGCGCCACAGAAAGTGTCAGTGCTGTGTGTGTCTGACCTCCTGGCTGTGCTCCAGGTTGTGATGACAAGACATGGATGCATGGATGTGTGTGCAGAAGAGCTGGGAAAGATGCAGCTCTGCAGCAATGTCTCTGTGGTCTTTGATGGCTAGAAGACCTCATGGCTTCAGAGATTTATAGCAGCCCCTGTTCTGAAGCTTCCTCCAGTTAGGCACTCTGCAAGCCTCAATCCCAGTCTATGATTAAGACTCCCACTTTTCCTACATCCTTTCATTTGTTACACCCTTCCCATTTGCTTCCATCTGTCAGCACTCTGCTCATGTGATTGTTCACTTGGAAGGAAGAATGGCAGTGGGCAATGAGCAGAGGCAGGAACTTATTCCCTGTCTGGCATTAGAAAAGTCCTTTCTACCACCTAATTTCAATTTCTCTGTCTGTGAAATGGGGACCCTGAGACAGCTTCATGCATCCTTGAAACCCAGTTACTTACTTCTTATAAAATGTCAAGCATTGTACGGCTGCTAAGCACCATTGCTGCAAACTCTGTAGTATCCTAGGGAACCATGTGTGAGAGCACAGTAATAAAGTTGATTAGCCATTCATATAGATGTGCACATGTAAATGATGCTACAAGGTTTAGTATACCAGAGAATAGGAAATAGGACCAATACAGACAGACATTTACGAAGATTATTTTTGTTAAGGATCTGGAAATATGGTGCTATAAGCTGCCAAAGATGGATGCAGTCTACGCTTATAATTTGAAGTGACTCCAGGAAATGTATGCACTTACAAGAATTCTACAAAAAAAACCCAATTAAGAACTCTGTTTAAGTAAAATAGAAAAAAAATAAATCTGGTATTTCCAAGCATGAGAAAATACATGTCATAGCTACACCCGAGCAAAAAAGGGTGGAAGTTCCTTAGTCCATCAGTTATACACAAAAACAAGCTTTCTTCTTGGGGAAAAAAAAAAAAAAAAATCATCAGCGTACACTGTCATCTAATCACAAAGCTAAAGCAACAGAGAGACAGAAGGATTCTCTAGCTGCAGAGAGGCCAACAGCAACAACAGCAGGGGCACAAGGGCCACGTCAGCTATAGGAAAGATTTACAGTGAAGTCACAGATATCAAGCAGTAACAAACTGGCAGCAGGTAAAATTGGTGGAAACATGGACATTACCTTGCCCCGTTCTTTCAGCTGTCCATTTCAGCCCTCCAACACTTCCATGGCTGGCCTGGCTAAATCATTACTGTGACTGCAGACACTGCATGCGCAAGAGCTGGAAAGCAGGTGGATCTCATCAGCACTGAGTAAGAGTAAAGCCTACGTGTACACGACCAAGAGCTGTAATGTATTGGAATACACAGTGATAAATGGTGGCTGACGTCACCACTGTATCAGTATTACTGTGCTGATAGAAGGATGTGGTGAGCAGAGGAGGCAATGAATTCGGGTCCAAACACCCACACAACATTTATTACTGTATTGCTCTGCTCTCTCATGTGAGAAAAAGGTGGGAGAGCAGATAAAAACTCATAAGCCTCAGATCTAAAAGGTCATAGTGGGGCTGGTGGAATTAAAGCCTTGCAGTGGGGAGGCATCAGTGTCAAGGCATTAAATGGTTAAGCCTAACTATATAGTACGGTGTGTACCACATGGGAGACAGCCAAGTACCACTGCGCTCTGCTTCCACCTGTCCCCAAAATGGCCCCTGAGACCAGGGCAACAGCATCAGTCCTCAGACCACAGGCAGGGAGGTGGTCTGGCTCCTGCACAGGTGGAGGGCCTCATCCCTACCCTGATCTCATGCCTGCAGCTTGTGTCTGGGCTGGGGCTCTGCAGACTGCAAGGCTGACACTGAGGGGGGGTAGGTCAACTCACCTCTGCGTACCTTATAGGGGCTGCAAGGAGCCCAGTGCATGCTCCTTGGGCAAGAGGGAAAGGAGCAGCACTATGGAGGGGACTTGGCACACACAGTGTAGTGTGCTGGTAGGAAGGTAAAGAACAAGGAGGTGGAATAACCCAAGCCGACTGCAGCAGTGAAGTGGGCACAGAGCAGCGGAGTGCAGGGTGAGCAGGCTCTGTGTTCAGCCCCGAGACCTGCTGAGCTGAAGAGCCCACTGCCCCACCACACAGCAAAAGGAGATGCAAAGACTTGGCATAGCACAGCACAACCCAGCCAGGCAGCCTGCAGCAGCAGATGCACAGCCAGCAGGGGCCAGCTCTTACCCAGACCTCAGGGCTCCTCAGATAGCTATAAGGGAAATTACAGATATGCGAGAGTCATGGCTGGTCAGTCTACGTACAACACATTTTTATAGTAGTTAAAGAACAAAATAAATCCCATCCCTCATGTAGGCAAGGATGCAACAGTTGCAAGCCATAGAGGACATAAGATTGTCAGAAGATGCTCAAGACAGAAGGTCCCAGCTCCACATTCAGCAGTAGCAGCTCTCTCTCTCATGTACTGGTAAGATATTTGAAAAATAATGAGGAGCTTACTACTTCCAGCATACATAACATCTGTTTGAAAGGGAGAAATCCAGACTTAAAAGGCTGCTGATCCCAGTCTGGAGCAATGAATACACAGCCACGGGGGAAACTGCTAATAACAGTGCAAAAGAGAGCAACTCTCATTTCTATGCTGATATGTAGGCAGGAACAAGGTGGGGTGTCACTATGTCAGAGGATGTTCCCAGGAGATTGTAAAAGCGTTAACAACATGCCAGAGTTTTTGTAAAAGGAAGTAGAATATTCTGGGCCATAAAGCAGGCCAGCAGGTCTAAACCAAAACTATTAGAAAAGTTAACATGGGATTCAGTTAATACACAACAAAAGGATAATAATACAGAATAATTGCAGCCTAAGCAGTTAGACAGAAAACATTAGCGCAACAAGTGATTTTTCATTTTTAATGAATTAAGTTTGAGAAAAAGAGGCATTTAGGTGCAACATGTTTAAATTTATAGATCAGTTGGTCTGAGAGTACCACCAGTATTCTTGTTTTAAAAATTAGCTCTATAATATCAAATGCATATTACTGCATGTTTTAAAAGTAGCACGGCTTGTGCCTGCCAGACTATCACTCTTTGGACTGACCACACATGCTGCCCCTTCCCTCCTTCTTCTGCACAAATAATGGTGCTAGCACACTTCGGAGAGTCCTGTGTAACCATGGAGCACAAGCTGTACCACTGTCCTGGTCTGCTATCCTCACAAGAGCAAAGTATTACTAACTGTTTGGGAAATGTCTAGCTTAGCTGCTCAGCCTATTTGACCCTGTGCTATCCCACACCGCACCCAACAGTGACAATCTCCATAACCCATAAGCAGCATCAGCTGAGACAACTCTTTTCTAGAAGCTTGGGCCTGACACCGTGCCTGTAAGTGATCCACAAGTGCAGAAGGAAGAGCTGGTCTCTCTTACAGAGATTCTGCTCCAAACACGATGAGGAATAGCTGTTGGGCTAAGTAACGGGATTTTCTCCATCCGTGTTGTAGCAGTGCACAACCAGCACGTGGGCCAGCCCAGCTACCAGCAACTACTCGGCAAGCATGGTCAAGAGCCACCTGCCTTGGCCTGAATGGTCCAAAACATCTGTTTTTCCCAGGGTGAGTCAGGGGCATGGAGGTGTTTACTGTATAGAGACAAGGAAAGAGAGGTAGGACTGAAGGCAGGTAATGAGCCCTAGGAGAGGGCAGCAGCGGCAGTTGGAACTTCTTTTTCTAAGATAGTTAATTTTAGTTTAAGAAAGTTTATCCTTCATTGACTGCCAGAATTCTCATGTGTACAGTTTCCCTTCTGTTACGCTCACTGCTGGTGAAGCATAAAGCCAAGAGAAGCATTAAGGGCCTCCAGAAGGCTAGAATAGCTCATCATGCATGGATGTGTTGAAACTTAATGATTGATTCTTTTCTGTCATCTAGCACTGTGCCTATACATGTGTCTATGTGCAAGTACATGCATGTGCATATGTGAAACTGTGCGAGAGCTGCAGTGTGAAGAGCAACAAGTAGTCTTGTCCCTGCAGAGCAAATGCTTAACATACACTTAGCTCTTCAGTCCTGGGAAGCCCAGCACAATGTGAGATCTCTCTCAGTGACTGAGAGGGACTGTATCCACCATATCCCGCCTGGGAAGAGCAGTGATGTACGACACACATGCAGGATCTCCAGGAGCCCTGATACCTGTTGCCACCTAGAGCACAGTACATAGATACAACTCCTGCATGGAGCAAAGCAAGTCAGTGGGCTCAGCGTGCAGTGATCATCTCCAAGAGCACACAGCTCTAGAGCTACTCTGTGCTGTGTGGGCACTGACTCCTCTACATGTGAGGTTCCATGGCACTTCATGACAGCTGAATCCAGCCTCCAAGGTAAAGCACTTGGAGACCTGAAGCAGTTCAATTGCCATGGATTTATGTTGATTCAAGATAAGAGGCAACTACTTTCATCCAGCTGTAATCTCAGCCCAGCCTGTAGTGGCAATATTCACCAAGAAGCAAGCATGAAGGGCACACCAGGAAAGGCTTGGTAGATTCTAGTAAAGTTATTGATGACTCAAAAGCATTTTGCCATGACTGGAAGAAGGGCAACTTCTGTATGATTTATCCGCCAGGAAAAA
>NW_009191813.1:6527-30382 GCF_000690835.1 Fulmarus glacialis
AAATAACAATCAAAGCTGACAATTCCTTTCTCTAGAAGAGAGAATTAGTGACACTTGCAATTATCAAATTCATGATGTGGGGAAAAAACCCCACACAAACAGCACTACCTCTGTATTTTCTTCCTGTCACAATGGAATTAAAACAATATCCTCAGCATCGTCAAACGTACAGACCTGGTATAACTCTAGGGTCAAAGGCACCTTTACTTGCTAGTGACATTTAGGAGGAAGATAATCACACATTATGGTAAGTAATGAGTAAAAAGTGGCAGGAGAACAGCTGAGACATGAGTAACAGTGTTCTACTGGAAGGGAAAGCAATAGAAGAAACCACCTCAAAGCTCAGGAAATGGGGTAAAATATGAATGAGCCAGGCAGAAAGCGTAGGTGTTAGTCAGCAAAGCAGCAGGTTGAAAAACAACAAAGCCCCCCAGCTGGCAGCCTGTGAGCTGATGCAGGATGCTGCACAGAGGAGGAAGGAGTGCATTGCTTTCGATCTGAGGAATGCTGAGTGCCACCTACAGAGACCCCAGCACCCTGCCCTCCTGCCTCCCTTTTGCCATTGCCAGTTGTCTCTTTGTAACCAACATTGGGCTCAGCCTCTTGTTTTCCCCAGAATACATCAAGTCTGAACCCGTTCTGCATGAAGGCTGTAGTAGGAGGACATCACTTTGGCTCCTGCCAGAGGAAAAGGGCTTACCTTCACAGAGCTGTGACTGTGTACGTCTTGCTTACACGGAGGGGATCGCACAGAGACTTGTGTCTTCTCTTAGGAAATCACCAGACACATGCTGGTAAACAGAAACAGGAATGACTGTGCCTGTGAACTCACCCTGACCATCTGGAACAGAAACCTACAGCTCTGCTCAGGCTCAAAGCCACCACCCTCATCTGCACCATGCAAAATGGGCCCAGAGCATCTCCTCAGATGCCTCACTACACTGCGTACATTCAGCCCAGAGGAAAGCATACTCTCCCCAAGACAGCCTCCACACCACCCTCTTCTGAGAGCCTAGACTCCTTTGGATAGCCCACAGGCAGTACTCTCCCTCCATATATTTGTCAGAGCCCTATCCCACAGCTGGGTTCCTGCAGCTTCACAAACTAAGCATCAGCCTTTTCTTGTCTGTTCAGCTGATGTGTCCCATCTTCTCCACTCTCCCCTATCACAGCCATTCTCAGACTGGTCCCAGGTCACACCTTCTGCATTGTGCTTCTAAAGAGCAGCGACTCTGCACGAGGTCAGCAAGTCTGTCACACGTTCCCACAGCACTCAACTGAGTCAGGAGTGCTGGCAGTACTCGGTGTTCCTTTCATGCAGATTGGCAGAAACTGACCCATTTAGAGCCAACATCCATCAGTTTATCCCCAGATCTCTGCTTACAGGGGTGCACCAAGACCAGAACTCTGCTGCTGGCATACAGCTATTTATGGCAAGAGCTTCACCTGAGCCTCTTGGATCTTTGTTTTACCACAGCTGTCAAAAATCAGCATGCCCCACCCATGCTACCTGGCCACAAGCTTTTAGAGCAGGCCTTCCACACCTGGTGCTGGGTATAGCAACGGAGTGTGCCTTGGACAGCTTCTGGCATCTCTAATAGGGTTTTGTTTTTTCAACCTATTAGCTATTTTCAACCTCTGACTGTGGAAGCACTTTCAAAGCAAAAGCTAATGGCTCACATTGCATACTGCCTCCACGTGGCAAGCAGTGAGCTGCAGGAGATGATCGTATGGCAGACCACAGACTCCAGCAGCATTGCTGGCTCCATCCCAAACCCACAGAACATGCAGTCCTAACACAATTAGTGGCTTCTCATGTCACTGGCAGGGATGTACCGTGTCTTTGGGAGAAAAGGTGGGATGGGGGTGGAGGATGGACAAACAGGCAGAGTTGTGAGAAGCACCTTGCAATATGTTGGGGCATATGAACAACATTGGAGATAAACAGGATTTTAACGGAAACAGATTGTTCCGAAGTAACCAATGTTTCCAAAAATTCAAAATACATTTCTGCCTAGAGAAGCCAAAAGGCTTTGTGAGACTTTCTTGGGGCAGTCCAAGTTTTGCAAAGCTGTGGCTTTGCTATGATGCTGGTAAGAGTTCATTGTAAGGTGGCAGAGGCAGGAGCTTTTTTTGTTTGAGGCTAAAAAGGCCAAAACATGGGGTTATTGGCTCCACTAGAGCACAGGGACTAACGCGATGAAATTGTGTTACGTCAGTGTATCCGCATCCAAATCAGCAACGGTAAACGTGTACAGTGCTCAGCAAGAAGAGGAGGAGTCTGAAGGTTGTTCCTACAAAATGTAGGCGTGGGGGGATTCCATGCTCCACAGTGGCTTTGGTTGTGGTGTGAGGCTCTTGCTCGAACAAGGAAGCTGCTTGGATCCCCTCGTTGCTGTTCTGTGACCAGCTCTGCATAGCCTAGTTTCCACATTAGCCTGCCATTGTGCATGTGCAGAAGTTGGAAAGTGATGTTCTAGGAGCAGCAAGAAGCTAAAACAATGGCAGATAACATGCAAAATAGAGACAATATGGACAGCAGTTGAATGTGTTGGTCCTTCACACTGGGGAGCACAGCTGGAGGTTTTTAAGACAAGTCATAAGAACAGCAAAGGTGGCCTGACCAGACGTGGGAAAAATTGCTGATGGTTCTGGATGACAGTGTGTGTTGCAGGGGCCCAGCACAGCTCAGAATGAGGCCACGGAATAGGTAGCACATGCTAAACTATGCTAAACATTCTAATTCCTGCCCCTGTGGAGGAAACAAGGCACTTGATGGCTCTGTTGCCTCCCTCATGTTGTGGAGGAGCATACTGTGTGCTTCTGGAGCCCCTCAGCTAGGCAGTGGAGGAGCAGACCACCCATGAAGTGCCCTGCATAACCTTCAAGCCCAGAGCCTGTCAGACACATCCACTGGTTAGTGAACGCAGCACAGCATAAGCCTGCCAGAGCCAGCTCCTCGAGACCTCTGCTGGCTGCTCACAAAGGGCCAAGAGCGCTGACTTCAGGGCCAACCACGGCCAGTGCAGACCTGGTTCTCACAGCAACTCTCTAGACCATCAGGACAAGAACTGGAGACTGGTTACAACCCCGAGCCAGATGTGGAAATTCTACCCCAGAAGGCAGTCCAGGGCTTTCTCACCCTGTTAGAATTCTTGTTGCTGTGTGGTGGCTCACTGCAAGTGAAACCAGCAGTGGCTGAGCTGGGGAGCGGCAGCCAACCTCAAGCTCTTCAGCTTATGGCAAATTCCCCCATGTCTAAGAGCTGGGGAAACAGCAGCAAGTAGGAAAGTCCCAGTGATATGTTAGTCACTGGCTCGGTAACCTTCAAGCAGAGGACAAACACCACACTGCTGTGAATGCCCTGCTCTTATACAACAGAGCACAGACAGGACCATGGAAGCAGCTGATCCATCACTGAACTGGGACAAGAGCTCCTGGGGCACATCTAGTGCAGTCAGCCCTCTATCAAAGACAGGCTGCGGATCACAGGCTGGTACTATACCAACCCTTGCCACTACAATTGCCTCTCTGCATTCAGAATACAGAATTTTAGGTCTCCTGCACAGATAGTCAGTTTTACAGAAAGTATTCTGGCTGAGAGCAAAAAAAGAATAAAACAGCTGCTCCTCCCCATGCAGCTAAATGTGCCACAGCAGTCAGTTCCCTACTCTGTTCACCTAGGGCAGCAGCCAGTTTTTCTTCTCTTCCACCTTGCAGTCTTGATGGAGGGACAGAAGGTGGCTGTGTGGAAATTTCCATATTGTAGAAAGCCACAGAAGGGACAGGATGGAAGCACAGCAGCACAAGGGACAGAGCAAAGTACCTTTGGCCAGAGTACAGGAGATATGTAAAGTTCCTCTCAACATTGCTTTCTCAGCTTGTCAAAGGAATAAGAATAGTCAGGGCTTAGCAGTGCTGCTGATGGCTGTTATAAGTACTCTGGGAAAACACACCAAGGTATGGCAATTTAGTAAACTTTACCTTTGCTTAAGTGTGTTAGTGAGGTACCTGGAAAGTGCCCTCTTCCTCACTCGGCTGTTTTTTTTCCATTGCTTTGGAGCAATCTGCTTTGAGAGACAATAGTCCTGCAGCTGAAAACCAGACCGGTTCATTGGTCTCATTGCTCTGATTGTCAGAAAGTTCACGCTGAGCTGTTGCTTGGCTTCCGACCTCATCACCGCAGTTTAGTCAGAGGGGGCCTTGAGGGCTGTGTGCCGTGCCTGCAACATCTGATGAAAAGCTGACGGCATGACATGCCTGCCTCAGGCATAGCAGCATGGTGAAAAAAATTAAAATTCCGGGTAATGTGTAATCATGATACATCACCATGCGGGAGCCCGGGGCAGACCTTTTACTCAGCAATCTGCAGGGGAGGGCAAATGATCTGTGTGTGTCTGCATTGCACAGGCACAGTTCCCCTTAGTCAAAAACACCTATTCTTTGTGAAAGCAACTGTATGCAAAATCACACTCTTTGGAAGCACCTCTGTCAGAGTTGCAAGCTGCACAAATCATGCTCCCTTATGAGTTTTCTACGGAAAAGACAGGACTAGGAGAAAGCAAACTGTCCTCCCAGTCTCTATTCACTAAGTTTTGTCACGTAATTCCACAGAGGTAAACATTAGGGAGCAGAGTTTTGGAAGTGACAACCCCCTCATTTGGTTTTCTCACCCTTTGTTCCTTTGGCCATGTCACTACTAGAATGCAACACCTAAAAGAACTTGTTTTCTTCAACAAAGTTTGTAACTCATGATGGATAAGCACTTGGACATCCTTGCACCCTGCCTGAACAATGCAAGATGCAGAGACAAGTTATTTAAAAAGGTGATCCCTCCCTCACCCTAAGTTAACTTGTCCCTACACCTAAGAACTTGACCCCACATCCTCAAGCTCCTGCTCCATACTAGTCTCACCCTCGTCTTGTGGTTATTTTTAGTTTTCCACAGGCAATGACAAACCTTGTGATTGACAGAAATTTACCAACAGCTGTTCTGTACAGGTGCATATTTCCAAGGAGCTAACACTGTTCAGAAAGAAGAGAAAGAAAAAAAGGCAGGGCTGTGGCATTCTCTGCAAAGGAAAAGCAGTGTATCAGAACTAGCTTCTCCTGAACTGGGAATACACCTGCTTTTCTCAGGAACTCATTTCACTCATGGTGAGTCAGGTTGCTAATACTTGGCAGGCAGCCAGGTGAGAATGATATGGAGGTGGAGTGATTGTGAGCAAGTAATAAATGGCATTATAACTAGGCTAAAACTTGACACAAGCCTCCACTTACACTGCAGTCTTACAAAAAAACCTGAAAAACACTGAAAATACACTTACTGTGATCAGTAATTCTCTATCCTAGTAGGAGCCGTCCACTAGCTAAAAAGGACACGCTTGGATGGTCCCACCCTTCGGGAATGAAGCTCCTCTCGGGAGGGTAAGCTCCTTTGCAAGCATAGGCTGGTCCCCGGGAAGTGTGGCTCAGGCCAGTAGACCTCACTGGCAGTCCTGGGAGCCAGCCCAAAGTCAGAACGCCCACACACTCTGGTGGGCAGATCATCATCTCAGGCCAGAAACCTGTCACTTGAAACCTACCTGCGTTTTATAGCCCCACAATAGCTCCAGATGGCAGAAGCAGAGAGAGTGGAGGATGGAACATAAACTTAGCTCCCACCGCAGTCATGCACTGTGCCTATCACAGGACACGGGGTGAGCTGGCCAGCCGCCCAGCCAGCCCCGGTGTTTACCGCCAGTTCTGGGTTATGCAAAGGCATAGGAATAGGGCTCCCCCTTCTCGAAGAGTTAGTTTGATTTCACCAAAGAAATACTGAAGGGAGAGAAGGGGGAGAATACCCATGCACAGAAAGCCATCCAACAGAAATGAGCAGACAGGAGAGCGTAACTATGCAGAAGAAAAATCAAGCCAGGGAAAGGCAGAACGAACGTGGGACTCAGCACAGAAGTGCTGCAGCAAACAGCTTTTCAACCCTGGCCTGAGCAGACCTCTCCTGGCTGCTCCAGCCCAGTGCAAGCCTTCCAGGAGGATTTCACAAAGAGGACAAGGGAGAGTGCAGGAGCAGAAGGGGAAGAAAGCACCACTGGTGTCCCTGCGCCTCCCTTACCAGCCCTGTGCTACTACAGTAAACAGTGAGTAACCCATTCCGGGTAGCTGCAACAATTAGCTGTGGGTTTTTGCTTAAACTTGACTTGCTTGGATTTAGGGAAGTGAGCCGGCGTGCTCAGGAGGCAGACCATGGCTTCTATACATCTTCCTGTTCCACCATTTCAGTGCAGGTTTGGTTGATGGGTCCTGGAAAGCCTCTTCATATGTCTGCCTCACAGCCCTCCCACTTCACAGAATTTGTGCTGATGTTAACAGCAGTGACTGCCCTCATGCAAAGAAAGAGTATTTCTGATAGAATTAAACCTGAGTGAAAATAAAATTCAACCTGATATTTTCAGTAAAAACAAATAAATAACATGTTCATCAGCACTTAGCTACAAGCAGCAAGATCTTTCACTAACCACCACCTTAGTGAAAGTAAGCTACAAACCAGTGCCTATACAAATATTAACTATCATATCTAAATACAGACACTTCACTGTGAGTCTCCTTCTAGGGCTTACATACCCTTTTTTACCGCTGCAAAATTGATGCATAGATACCTCTACTACTTGGCCAACCTGAACTTTGAAGAGAGATTTGCAGTACAAAAATCTTACTTACAAAACACATTAAACCAGTTTCTGTGCTTAGCATTACAGTTTCCTTCCTTATGAATGGCAATGCAAATAGGGTCTTCTAAATAATGAGAATACACATATATATTTTAATACACATAAAATTACTTAACAGTTCTTAACTATTTTGTGCCACTGCCAGCATATTAGGGTGGAATTTACCATACCAAAATACATGACAATGCCCTAAAAAAGTTCAGAGTGGTGAGTAAAACTTTTGGAACAATTATCCAGCAAGAAGTATATGCTGCCTTAAAGCTGCAGGCATAATTCTCATTCTGACCGGACAAGAACAAGAAACCAAAAAAACGCTCCATCAATTTAGGGAGTATGACCAGAAACTGGATAAACTTTCTGAGAAAACACTGCTTAGAAATGTTGGATTCCATTTACAGCTGTAGAAATAACTCTGCTTGCTTCTACAGAATAAGAAACTAATCACCGATAATAACATTGCTTAAGCCCAAATGATAGCAATCTTTTATTTCAGGTCTTGATTGAGCAAGTACAGAAACATATACCTCATGCTGGGACTAGGCACATAGGACCTCCCTTCTCCCCCCTGCCTCCAATAAATAAATTCTGGAAGCTGTGTGATGCTGTCAGTGCAAGTAGTCACTTGCCCTTTGACCTGCACCTATGTCCCACTTCCAGGTGGGTCAGCACCTTCCACATCAACTTTGTGTGCTTCCCAAGCAACATACAGAGCCAGGGCAATAACCACAGGAGGTGTACTAAGAACTCCTACTTTATACAGCTGCTGCTCACTTTTAGAGAATAATCACGGCCAGAGAAACTTTAGCTCTGGCTTTGCCCCCTGAAATTGTTGGGTGCTAACCCCTACTGTTTCTCGGGGGCCTGCATCACACACCAGTTGCCAGCCCTGCAGCAGGCATGAGTGTTACAACCCACTGAATCCATGCCTGAACTATAGCAGCCCTCACTTCAGGCAAGATTGGAAGAACAAGCAACATTTCAGTTTGCCATACAGTTTATCTCCAAAGACTGGTTTGGTTCAGTCTTGGCAAGGGTGGCTAAGCTACCTTCATGTAGCAGTTGTCCTCCTGTGCAAGGGCTTGTACAAGTTTCATTTTTTTCTCATTCTTCCTGTTGTTTTCCCTCAATAGTTCCACTGGTCTTTTTTTAACTGCAGGTGCCAGTCTGGAACCCCCACTGTGAATGGTGTGAGAACCAGAAGGACAGGAATTATCCACAAAAAGAGGAGGTGACAATTTGTCTAAGACCAGGAGCTCCAGGGGCTCTGCAGTTTTTCTCTCTAAGTTTAGCCCAATGCTGTCCAGTGATTCTTCTGGTAAGCTAGCTGCTGAGCCACACCTCCTGCCTACCGCATGCTTTATCGCCTCTTTAATTTCCTCTGTATTTCCAAATTTCCTCAAGTGGTTGTGCGTGTAGCAGTGAAAGTCAGTATTTAGTCTGTTACTGCTGCTCTCTTGCATTCCTTTACCAGTATAGTTAAAGCTGTTAGGTTTCGTCCCCTTTATAGTTTTTTCTCTGCTGTTAGAATCTTGACAATTCAGCTCTAACAAATGCAACAGCTGTTCGTCTCTGCTGGTATTTTCATCTTTGCTATCACTAGACAGCTCATTAGAGTTGATGATCCAAAGGCTGCCATCACTGGTATGTGTGACATTCTCACTAGAGGCTAAACCTGGGACAATGCTGCAGTCAAAACCCTGTACAATCAAACATATGTGGTCATCTGTCCTCCGGTCAGGTTCACAGATTATGGCATCTGGAGGTGTTTCTCTCATGTTGTTGTACAAAAGACGAATGAAGGGTTCATACAGTGACCTAGAGATAACCTCACTGTCATTGTCACAGTATGTACCATTATATTTAACTGCATTATCAAAAGGTTGATAACCAGACGGTTGAGGTCCAATGGGGCAAGAAATAATATTGGCTTTCTTTTGAACATTTTGGTATGTTATTTTCTTATGTATTTCTTCCTCTGGCAGGAAAGCTGAAGCACTGTCATTTGCATGTGTGGAGAAAAATGGAAAATCAGTATGTTCTGAACAGGTGTTCTGAAAATCAAGCTCAGTGCAGGGAGATCCGTAGTTGGTGTAACATGTCTGATTGCTAGGGGGTCGATAAATTTGATCTCTGCAGCTAGGTTCTGGTGTCTCTGAAAACTGTGTCAAAGGTGGTGAGGAGCGCATATTTTCAAAACACAGAGTCAGGCTACTGTTAGCCATAGACTGAGACATAAGGGTATCAAAGCTCTTACACATAGAGCTACTTGGTTCCTTGAATGCAGACACAAGAATATCAAAGCTCTTGTATGCAGAACCACAGGGCTCCACAGATGGAGACATGAGGGTGTCACAGCTCTTGTATGCAGAACCACAGGGCTCCACGGATGGAGACATGAGGGTATCGCAGCTCTTGTAGGCAGAACCACAGGGCTCCACGGATGGAGACATGAGGGTATCACAGCTCTTGTAGGCAGAACCACAGGGCTCCATGGATGGAGAGATAAGGGTGTCAAAGCTCTTATATGCAGAGCTACACAGCCCCATGGATGGAGACACAAGGGTATCAAAACTCTTGTGTGGAAGGTTGCTTATTTTGTCTTTTTTGGTCCCAAAGGATGGGTGTGGAAGGTTGCTTGTTTTGTCTTTTTTGGTCCCAAAGGATGGTTTATTTGGAGATTCCTGGATCAGGACACACGAGTCATGCTGACTTTCAAAACTGCATGGAAAAAGGCTTTGATGAACCATACGTTGAAGATCTCTTGCATCCAGAGAAGCAGAATTTATGCTGGAGCTCTGATAGCCAGATTCAAATGATTCTTCTGATTGTTCAGACTTCTTGCTGGCTGTACTACAATTGTAGTCATCTTGAGAGGCTTTGGTGAAAAGGGAGACCGTATGAGAAATATCACATAGCTGCTGACTCTGGGCTGCACTTTCTTTTGGATTTCGTTGTGATGGATTTCCTGACTCAAGTTTCTCAAAGGTTTTATTCTCACCTGTGATGATGTCTGGCGTGTTGTTTTCATCTGCCAGGAGCTCAATAAACATGTTAGCTAGTGCATCATTGTGTTCAGTGTGCTCTCTGAAAGCACTGACACTGCTCCCACAAGGCTCAAACATGGTGATCTGGTCACTAGTCTCTTCCTGGCTCTCAGCCTCAATGTCTGTTAAACATTCACAGATTTCTATAGACTCTTCAACCAGAATTGTCTCAGGGGTTAACACTGCACTGCTGCCTTTTGGAAACCACTCTCCAGACTTGCTGTGGCAACTGCAAGATTTCGCAACATTTCTGATGTTATCTTTTCCCTTGAAGTTTTGGCTTGACAAACTTTGAGCCAGGCAGTTCTTGCAACTTCTGTTTTTGGAAGTCAAAAGGAAAGGACAGTTAATGTTTATGTAATAGGAAACTATTTCATGCTGTAAAGCAGAGGGTTTTTTTCCTTTATCTTACTTACATTTGGTTTTCCATATGACTCTGCTTTAAGTCATGGAAAGGGAACTTAATTTCATCAATGTAGCACAAAACTGAAAACTAATAAAGATACAAATGAGATTTAGGACACATGTGAATCGTATTTAGTATCCCCTGCACTAGCCAGACAATAGCACTTACTACATATTCTACTTCTGGTGATCAGGAAAAAGTATTTTTTGCAAAGCCTTTAAATTACCTTGACATTTTTTACGACCAAATGGCTCTTTGCTGGATTTGGGATTTGATCCCACCATTCTTTCTTCACTCTGCAAGGGAAAAATTAAAATTGTTTGCTTTGACTGTGTTTTGGTTTCATCAGCATACATTTCCCTTTTGTGTTCTTCTCTCCCTCTTAGCCATCTGCATTGCAGCAACAGGAAATGCTTGTTCTGTGCATCTCCAAGTGCTGCTTTTCATTGAACTAGTGCAAAGATGTTTATATGTGTGGTGTGCGACTGCTCTGCACAACCAGTCACATGTTCTTCTAATCATGTTTGAAATGATATGCAAAACAGATAGGATCCCACTTTCACATTACCACTACCAATATTTAAAAAGAAATACACATATTTAACCATCATTATGGGAACTCCAGCAAAGACTGGGGTCAAAACTGACAAACCCCATAACTGCAGCCTGTGTTGGATGCTATAACAAGCCCATTCTAGTAAGATTAATAGAGAATATTCAGTTACTTATTCAGAAAATGACAGAGTGCAACTGATTCGTGTTTATAAAACGTTTACTCATAGAGAGCAAGATAAAGGTGCTGAGGAAAAACAAAACATTAGATTCCTGTACTACTGGACATTCAGCTAATCAATAGCAATACTGGTATCTGTGCAAACTGCTACTCTATAAAACCTGTGAACAGTATGATACATACTTGGTAAAACAGAAGTAACAAATGACAGATACTGCCATGATCAGTATGCAGGATACGGGAACAGCCATCTGCAGAATGTCTTCAGCTGTTACTTGGTAATCTGTTAAATAAATATATACATTTACATGTGTATGTGCATATAAATACAAGTCCTGGCAATACCAACTTCATTGCTCTTCTTTTGCACCTTAAAAAAATTGCTCTTTTAGAGGATGTAAAATAAAGCCTCCAGCAGATAAACAACAGAACATACAGAGCTACCAGTGGTGATGGTGTGTGGCATGTCTGAAAGGTCAATGCAGGTACTGCAGTCAGTTACTGTGAATGTTATGAGCTGGGAGAGCCAACATGTACTGTGAGACCATTTGTCATCTCTCGGGGACAAAACCTGTCACAGTCCCTAAAATGGCATTATCATCTCCATTGTAGTGCAGCTGTGCCTCTTGTCCTCTCCGTTGCTCTTCAGAGATTTTTATAAGCCCTCAGCCCCCTGATGGTTAAAGTATTGCTTAATTTGCAGCCTAAATACCTCTTGTTCATTTATACCCACTTGCTCTTCCGTCAATGTTGTTCTTTAGTTTAAATATCTCTTCTCCTTCCCTGGTGTCTACTTCATGGAATATTTATAAACACATCCCCTTTCAGCCTTTTTTTCCACAAGGCTAAACAATTCAACTTTCCTTGGTCTTCTCTTCCTTAGTCTCCCCAGCAGTTGCCTTTTTACGTTTAGTCTCTTTGGAAGCCTTTACAGATGTATCCACAATACATTCAAAAGGATGAAGATGATGATTCTATAACTCTCCTCTGAGAGGAGAGCAGCGGGGTATATATGACATGGTTTATAAAACTATACTATACTTTTATCAAGCTGCTATTCGTTAGAATACTTACCATAGTGAAATTCAACTTCTTCACTCCATTCACTCCAGTAGGCCGGGTAGTCTATATAGTTACATCTTACACTGGCAACGTAATCACAGCCTTTCCTCAAGGAGCTTGCAGTAATTTCAAAGCTTTTTGTCTGGTAGTTAATTGCTTTTACAGAAACCTGAAAACAAAGTGAGAAAGTTCACTTTGATTTCTTCATGAGGTGAAGGGTTAGTGACAGCAATTAAATATTTAACAATAGCGTTACGTGTTTCAGCGACCTTTCACAAATGAGCAAATGAATGACTGTATACCTAATCTGCTGTGTGTGATACTGCATTTTGTTGTCATGAGCAGGTGGTATTTGTGACATGCCACCATGCATGTTCTTCCCCTACCAGAAGAAGCCCAGTCCTAAAGTGCTGGATTGTTCAGGAGGGCGTCTAAAATGCCTCAAGTGCGTCACAGAGTCACGAACAGCCTCCAGCTTCCTGATGTCTAAGGAGCAAATGAAGGTCAGTGAACATAAGCACTGTATTTTCAATCTCTGCCCTGTCTACTGTGCGCAGCAGACCATTTTGGGGTGGCAGTCAGAAGAGTTTCAATCCTTTAAAGCCCAGCTGAACCACCTTGAGGCAATGTGACCTGTGGCAAGTATGTGATCAGGAACTTTGTGGGACTTGCCCTTGCTGGCCCTTACACCATTATTCATGAAATGGTTTCAAGACTTTTCAGAGGACTTTTTTAAACCTGAAAGCTCCAGAGACACAGAAAATGAAGAGACTGGCTGTCTCTTACCTCTGTCGGGTGCTGCTTCCTCCAATATTTCACTTCATAGATGACCGGCTGTCCAGAGAGCATGGATGGAGGAGAGTAGCTCTCCTCCCAGCTCAGATTGAAATTACCATTTTCAACCTTCTCAATGGCAAGATTTTTGGGGGCCCTTGGCTTAACTGTGTGTTAAAAAATACAATTAAGGAGAACATGGCAATGGGAAAGCACTGATGGAGAGAAGCAGAGAGACAAACATTCACCAGAGACCAGAATCTCATCGCAGTCAACGCATTTAGCCCTTTTCACTATGCTGTAGCACAAGGATATAGAGGCCAAAACACACCAACTGCAGGGTATTCATTAACAAGCACTGAATCTTCAAGCTGGCTGAACAAACTGCAAGTTCAAACCTGCACCGGCTGCAGCTTTCAGCCTGGAAAAATGGGAACAACCTGCACCCTCAGAATAGCTGTGCCGTGGGCTACGCACAGAGCTTCTGACAACTTTGCAGCCAGGCTGTCCTGGCTACCTGTCTCTTAGAAACTGATGCAGGTTCCTGCTTATTCTGCTGATAAACAGCAGCAACAATCAAATATTCTGAAAAGAACCAGCTCATCAATGCAGATGAATGCCTGCCTAATCTGAGTGTTTGAGGTGACAAGTGTTACGAACAAGCACACTGTTCTAAACAAACTAGATGCCTACAGAGAGACTTAAACTGTATCTACGCTCTATACTGTGAAAGAGCAGAGTCATTAACTTTTTATCATTGATTGTTATAATCCAACAGCAATTACTGTAAAAATCTCAGTTCATACTCAACTAGTATGAAAAATCAGAGTATGACAGAGACAGGAATGGAAGAAATTTCAGTAGGGATAGCCTAATGTCTTTCTAGAAACTGGAAGGAGCACATTCCTCTTCATCCTTGAATTCTACAGCCACAAGTAAAATGCACTAAAGACACATCTAAGACCCCAAACTGCTGCTGGCTGGCAGCTGTGAGGGTACGGCTAGAGGAAGGATCGCTCTCTGCTTGCCCCATTACTTACACCCTTTCCTTAAGAATCTACTCCAGAATCAGGTTTCTAAGCCAAATGGATTTTGCATTTAAGCCAGCATGGCACTTTTCACCTCTGATAAAGAAAAATTGTTCCAGTGACATGAATGAGGAGTTAGCTAGGATTGCAAAGCCTGGAACCAGATGTCCTGGTGACAAAGTAAACAGTTTCTTACCAACCAGGGCTGGTGTAACACTGTAATTCCACATATCAGTCCCATTGAACTGCAGAGCTAAAATATACGTGAGGCCTGATACAAAATAATCCGGACATATTGTGCAAGTGCACCTTAAACTGTCTTTTCCATTCTCAGGGACACACACACGATTTCTGAAAAACAGGCAGAAAATTATGTGATGTTTAGAGAGTGTGGCACACTATTTCTTGAAAAGGTGAAATCAAGCTTCCCAATGTGTAGAGCTAATCAAATGTGAGACAAACAAGCTCATTTCCTAGAAACATTTAGCCCAAACAAATCCAAACCAAAACTGAGCTCCCCCAAACTCCCAAACAACCCACCCTCCCCCAACACTCCTTGGATATCTGTATCGCACAAATGAAAAATTTGACAGAAAGGCTAAGGATTGATCCCAAGACGAAAAATTAACACCCTTTGTCACACTTCAACCTCTGAAGGAGTGGACTGACAGCTTGCTAGCATAGGAACAGGTTTACTACGGTGTACAAAGTGAGGTTATTTGAATGTCTGTGTGGAGAAATATGGAGATAACAGGAGAGCCCAGATGCATCTTCCTTTGCAGGACATGACGACTGGCCCTGCTGCAGAACAGGGACAGCAGTCTGTGCTTGAACATGGAGTTAGACTGTACGCAGAGATAATCACCTGGGCTCCAGGGGAGAGTACCTTTCACACAGGCTACAGACTGGTAAATCAGGTAAGATTTCTCCTGAAGGAGGTAAAATTTCACATGAAATGAAGGTTGGGTAAACTTATGAGAGTCCTACCACTCCTATAAGTAGGACTTTATCACTCCTCTGTATTAAGAGTGCAGGGAGGTCTGCAGAAGGGTAGACCACTGAACAGAGCATGCTATTAATTGCAGCAACCCATTTTCCTTCTGGCAAGAAAAATGATCTGGATTACATTTTGTCCCAGACATCCATAGTAGAGGGAGGGAATCAAAGCTGATAGTAGCTATAGGATTTATGAAGTTCCAACAATGATAATGTAACATCTTATTAAACACTTACGGCAGAAAAAAAAATTCCTTCCTGTAGTAGAGCAGGAATTCTTTGGAGCAATTCGTTTGTGCAGGCACCTTCCAGTGACAAACCAGCTCTTTGTCATAGTCAGTGAAGCATGCAAATTCCTGTACATGTCCTGCAGCCATAACTAGGCAGAAGAAGCACACAATGAGAAGCAAGAGAATCAAACTAATAAATTGGACTACGCAGAAACATTAACTTTTCCAACTAAACAGAGCTACCAATCCCCTATAAATTAAGTGAAAGCATTGTTATTTTTTGTGTTTTGGGTAAGCGAAAAGGGATGCATGTCACCAAATGTCTCCACCTTTCTGGAGACAACGTCTACGGTCTTAGAGAGGAAGGAGGTCTGCAGTAGTAATATTGAAATAGAAAGGCACAACTCATCCAACACAGTCTTCCAAGCAAAATCTGATTCCGATAGCTTGATCTAAAACACATCAACATTTAATTATAAAACAGCATCATCCTATGTGTTAAAAACAAAAGATTCAAAACCAAAATGCAGATAATTAACAGGGTCAGACCAAGATCACTGCCTACAGGCATGTACTTGTGCTTTATCTACAATGGTTCTAAGCTTCCCAAACGCATGCCCTCTGCCTCCCCAGAGCAGTTCCCCATTGCCTAGAAGATCTTCCTGTCACAGGCTTTCTTCTAGTATACACCTTTTCTTAATTTCACTCAGTATTTCCTGTTCTGTCTTCTACTTTTCATTGTTATGATAGTGTTCGCAGACCTGGAGAGATTTAGTCACATTGTTCCAGGCATTGAGAGGGTACAGAAAAGCCCAAAGTCTCTGCACTCACAATGTTCGTGTTTACAATCTCTTTCACTGGCAGTATTTAAGAAAAAAAATAGAAAACATTGGTCAAAATATCTTTGTTAGAACTGGAAAGGGAAATGGAATATACAATCCTCAGTATCCCTTCCATCCTCATTTTCCGTCATTTCAATGCACTCCACACGTGACAATAAGGTCATGCTGTTATTAGGACTAACAGTGTGCCAAATGTGATGCTGGAATGTGATCATTTCTAAATGAAGCAGAGAATTCTTTGCCGCCTTTGATGTTTCACTTCTCCGTTATTGGTAAATATTAACAATATCTCCCTTTTCTTGCACAAGTTGTACAGATCTAAATCCTTCTCTCCTGTGCTACATCTCAATTCCCCATAAAAATTTAGAATAGCTTTGGCTGGTTTTTAGAATCCTATTAATTGATATTTTTCTGACAGTTTCCTAAGGGATTCTGCTAGAAGGTTTCCTGCGGCAATTATACAAGGGCCATATAAAGACATGATTTCATTTCTCTATAGTACATAAATAATTTTGTTTACATGGCCCAGCACATTACTAACTCTCCATTCTTGTCATTTACATTGCAAATTCAAGATTAAGTTGCCAGCAATTCACACCCTGTGAGGTCCTTGTCCTTCAGCCACTGCTGCTTCACAGGCTTATTCTTTCCAATGGGTACCTACATTTCAGATTATTCCTCCCAAGCAAAAACTTTTGTTGTCAAAAATACCCAATTTCATTTTATCCTTCCTACATTTCTACTTTCCTGTAGTCCACTTGTGTTATTTATTCTGGTATAACTTCTGCATACTCTGATACACTACAGCATCTGCAAGTGTAATAAATATGATTATCAGATGCCTTTTACTGGACATGATACATTACATACAACGGGCTCTACCACCAGACCCTCTGGTACTTCAATAAAAACCTGACTCAAAGAAACACTTAGTTGTTTAGTACTGTCAACATACGGTCTTTAACCCTCATTAAAATCCACACATCACTTTCACTTCCTTTCTAAAAGGCTTCCCACAAAACTTGACTACCACGCAGTCCTGGATCACTTGAGTAAGCTCAATAACCTCAGTGAGGCTCACTTACGCAAATGACGATGTACAGCAATGACAAGGAACCATTGAAAAATTCTATAAAAATCATCATCTAAATTTTCTGGTACATTGACTGGTTATAAACCTAGAACTGAATGCAGCTTGTGGTGTCATTAGTGTTCAAATATTTAGAAAATGTTTTGTTTTGTTTTAGTTTCTAAGACTAGATATTTATCTTGTAGATAAGAACTATCTTATAACTTATATCCTTTCTGGATGGCAGCACCACATTTAGTTCCCTTTTGTTCTGCATGGTCCCCGATTCTTCAAAAAAACCCAAGAATCATCACAAGAGCAGCAAGTTGAAGATTAAACTTCTGCAATACTGTAACAGTCACACTGCTCATTTACTTTAAAGGAACCATTATCTATTTATCCTGTTACTGTTGTTTATATTTGGTTGCCATTTGTATTTTTATTGTTAGTTTCTTTTTTTTTTCCCCACACTTTAAGATGCACTTTTAAAAGAAGTATTAACATTTTAAGCCCTTTAAAGATGAACGTCATTATTTTTCAATGTGTTAATGATCTTACACTTTCAAGAATACTTCAATTAAATGAAGCTCTTCCTGCTGTGTTAAGCTATGATGATTAGCAGCTTTATGTTATCTTGCCTTTCAGTATCCTCATGTCTTTCCAGAACTCTAAATTTTCTTCTGTATTCTTTTCCTGTGACCTTCTCCCTTTTCTATCTCTGGTACACCGTTTTTTTTTTAAACCTCAGATATTTGAGAATTTCCTTTTGAAACCACATACAGTACTGAGTTTGTTTGCAGTTTGTGTAGTTAAAAAAGGGAACTGAAATACTGGATTTCTTTTTTAATCCTCAACTAGAATACCACGCTGAAGAAACTTAAAACATGTAGTTAACTAGGGGGAAAAAAAAATTCTGTAAAATTAAACCTTGGTAAAGATCATTTACAGAAAATGTGGGATTACCTAGATCAGATGACTCAGCCAATGCGCTCTTGCAAACCTTGATCGTTCTCATTAATTCAAATTGTACTATTTCATAGTACATAGGAAGGTAGCTAATAAACCTTCTTTTTTAGAGACAGGCTATTTTTAATTTTCTTTTAACTATTTTGGTTTTCTTTAAAAAAAAAAAAGAAAACCAAAAAACTGTAGACTACTGTGGAACCACTTAAAAACTACAGAAAGCAAAATGCAAGATTCATTTTCCAGAGAATAAAAATGCATTGCTGGAAAACATGATTTTATATATCATACCTGTCTTTATAATCAAGTATCATAAAAGATACAAGGAAAAAAACATTTTCATATTCAGCCCCTGCCAACTGAACTTCAGAAAATAACCATTAGCTAACAAGCAGCATTAAGACTTAATGCAACTGCATGTCCTGCCAGACCAAAAGAATGGTGTAGTGAAGAACACATAGGACATCACGTCAGTCATCTGCCCCTGTACAGGCACAAGTCAGAGCATGTAATGTCTCACAGCAAGTGCCTGCAAAATTTTTTCAAATCCAGTCAACTAAATTTTCCAACTTAGTAACCCGGCACACTTCGGAGAACACAAATTGACACATGCCCTCTAACAGTAGATCTACAGGCTCCATTTCATCAGCATAGCTCCCTTCAAGGTCCCGCATGGCAAACAGTGGCAGTTAGGAAAATAAGCAAATAAGAGACTAGTGCTTTCTACTCTTATGGGATTTCTACAGAGATGTCCCTGGGTTATTGCTAAGCACCTTATTTGCAGCAAGGTGTCCAATAGAGATTAGATAATGGGGAAGCACGGAGATGACTTTCCAAACCTCAGCTTCTCCTTCCTGCAAATTCCTATTTTTTCTTGCCCATATGGAAAAGGTCAATAAAAAGAAAAAAATCTAAGAATTTATTCTAGTATACGGATATTTCTGACATTCGAAGTTACACATTTTATATTAGTTAATTAATGGTAATAGTGTTGCCTACTAGTCATGGGAAAATGCTGTCTATAACAAGTTCAGTATAATAATTTAAAACATTGACAAATGTACCTTCATTTGTTGTATATGAAAAGAAAAGGATCCACAGGGTATGTGGTGCAGCTCTTGGGAGTTTTGCCATCATTGGCACTGGCCGGGCTCAGCAGGACAAGCTGAAATTCTGCCAACAGAAAACATTACTATAAGCTTACATCAGTGTCCCAATTAAGGTAAAGGCGTAGTTCTTCCTACCACTCTGTTAGATCTTAGGATTCAGATCCCTTGCAGTGCCTGATCCCCCTAAAGTTAGCTCATGGAACAACGAGAAGTGTAGAAGAATAAGGGTAATACAAATGAGCTAGAAGACTTTTCTGCAAAGTTTTAATTAGAGGATACTAGCCTGACATTGGCAGTGGACCTACTCTTTTCAGCTACTAGAAAAGCAAAGCTGCTAGCTAGTATGTGAGATATTAAAAGGGTAAGCACTAGACCAAAATCATTGACAATCAACATGTCACCAAAGCCTTATGATTCTACTCAGATAACTGAAAGAATTTAAGAATGAAGTGTCTGATCTATTGACTAAAACGTTTTCCCCAAGTCCTATCACCAGTACCCTAGATAATAAGAGTATCATCCTCTTGAAAAAGATTTTAACAAAGACCTCTGAGCCTTGCTTCAACAGGATGCAGATTCATTAAAACAGTAAATAATTAGAAAGAAGTTGTGAAACACATACCTAATAATGATATAACCAGCACAACTTTGGAGAAGGTAAATTCTGCAGCTTTTACATATTAGAATTCTATAAACATAGTGAAGAACACTGAAAACAGATGAAATAATTTAAGACTTTCAGAAAATTTATTTCCCCAAGATTCTTTTGCTGATGCAACGTAGACACTTAGTGGAAGATCATATTCTGGGTTAGATATGGATACCAGCTTTCATATCACTAGAAATGTATGTGATGCATTTAAAATTTTGCTAAATTCGTAGGTAAAGTCATGCTAACTAATACAGAACAACCACGACTTTGCATTCAGTATAAAGAGGGATAAAACTTGTTCAGCAGCTCATTGTCAATACACAACCCTTTTGTCCCTTCCTCTCATGCTCTTGGATTTTCTAATCTCCCACTCTGGACGCAGTGTTCTTACTACCTGCGTGCTACAGTTGCTCTGCTTACATTTGCAAAGTTCCCAGGTGGCATGTTATTTTTGATTTCAAAACCTCATGATTCCCTCTGTGTGACTGAGTAAGAGAAGAGAACTTCTCAGAAGATCTCCTTTAGCAGAAGAGTGGTGTTGGGCTTTCTGCAGAAGTTTTGTTAGATTCTGAAGTAGAAGAGACCATTGAAACGCATTTGTTGATGGTTGTTCAATACCCTCTGCTCCACTACAGTAGTAGAACAACCTTTGACGCTTCTGACAGATTTGAGTTTCACCAGCACACAAGACAAAAAGAATTGACGAGGGATCAGCAACTCTGCCGTGGTGTAAACTTGTTAAGTGATTAGCTTAGGAAAAATTTAATGACCTTTTGGAAGTATGCATGTGGGCACTGTATACATGCAAGGATGTGTAACCTCAACGGCATGCTACCAAAGCCATACCCCCTCAAATAACTCCTCTCTAAAACCAGGAAGATTCTCAAGCACAGATGCTGAATATTTGTTGTCAAATATTCAAATAGAATAAACACAAGGTAGGCAACAGCTGGACTCTTTCTCAGTTGAGTAAGGGACAGAAAAATAACTTTTTTTTTTATAAAGATGACCACACCTTTTTTTGATAAATATATCTACATAAATCAAACTATTGTGAAATGCAGCAATAGAATCTTAAATTTTTCCAATATACTTAGAAGTCCTAGCACTTCACTTATAATCAATCTTTACTTCAGTATGTCAGATTCAGCTCCAAGGCAATTGCCTCATAATCCAAGTTTCTGCACTTGTCAGAAAAGTCACCTTTAACAATGCTGTATTTCTTATTTCTTCCATTGTCACATGCATGATTGACCACTCTTTAAAACAAGCTACTAAAGACTAAACATGGAAAATTTCAATCTTAGAGGTTAAGGGATAAGAACATTGTTAGTGAAAATAGAAGATTAGAATGGAAACTCTTTTGTGACCTTCTCTGAGGTGGTTACTGCTCATCTAGTAATAAAGGACATACTGGAAAGACAAATTTCTCATAAATGCTCAAGAAAACTACTCCTCAAGAGCTGAGCTTTTCACATTTTGGAAACAGACAAAACCTGACTAGGCACAGTAATAAATTTTGGGAAAGGACACAAGTGCCTTCACTGCTGCTCAGAAAAAAAAAAAAGAGCAAACTGCTCCAGCATAAAAAAAAATCCTTCTTCCTTTCCTCCTTTTTCCTGGAATTCTCAAGAGACGCAGTGTTTGCTTTCCAGTCCATTGTCGCATGACTGGAGTTCCAAGAAACTCTTAAAACTTGGGCAGAGAATCCTGTATCACATAAGCATGTATAAATCGGCAGATGGCAAAGCAAAAGTATCTCCCCATAGGAGAAAATATCTGCACATGTTGATGAAAATGGAGTTAACCCGTAGCTCTAATGAAACTGCAAACTTTTTTTTACAATAAGAGTAGTGGACTACAAATCCAATGCAAAGGGAGAAAATTTTAAAATGGCAATAGCTTTCCTGTCTGTCAGCTCTTAAGTTTTTTTTTTTGTATCAGATAATGAAATACCAATCTTAAAGAAGTATGTAACACATACAGAGAATACTAAAATCACAGCAAACCTAGTAATCCTGATATAGTTGAGGAAAATAAGGTGTAAAAGACATAACTGACTTCCCCAAAACTCTGAAAGCAATCTCTGTCAGGGCTAGAAGCAGGTCTACATGATTACTGGCACAAGTTACATGCTTTTATCATTTCTGTCTCTTGAAAGAAAATATGACATGATTGAAAAGGTTTCATTTACTATCAAGAAAAACAATAATAACTTCTCGTCTGAGCATCTAAATAAATTAGGGTCACATTTAATCTAGAGGCATAATTTGCAAAATTGTTACGCTCAAAGAATAACTCATGCCCAGACGACAGGCGATTGTAATTTCTACGTAAGACTGCTTAATTTACCTTCACTGCAACTGTACAGGTAAAGGATGACTTGCTATTTTAAAAGTGGCTCTTTTTAAAATTAAAGTACATCTTGCCTTATTCTTTCTGATTTAAAACACTTGCTGTAACCGCAGACTAAAATGAGATAAGCAGTATATAGCAAAGCAAAGCAAAAGTTCATCAAATGATTTTGTATCAAAATTTGAAAAGGAAAAAAGTTAGGGAGTAATTTCCATCTTTTTTTTATTGCTGCTTTTAATTCTTTTTTTTTGCTAAGTGCCTATACAAAATGGCAGACCTACAAGAACATAAATTGTAATACCTACTCTTTGACAGGCAATGTGACTGCCAGAGACAACCACACGAAGTATGTGTATGGTGAAAAGTGTAGGCATCTCAAAGTGGGTTTTCACAAGAATTTGGAAGCTGAGGAGGGAGTGCTGCATACTACATTAAGGAGGAGGTTTAGATGAAAGGGTAGACTGAAAGGTATATAGAAGCTCCAACAATTAAGGATGGCAACTTTTGTCAATGAAGGGCCAAAAGATAAAATTCAATAGTTCCCACTTTCTTTTATCTAAACTGAAAAGTAAACCATTCCCACATACTTCTTTGCCATTCAGTTAATACACCATTGTGTTAATGTTATGTCTTCTTGCTGAGACCACTGCAGTGGAAAGCATTGGGTAAGCAGAAACTCAAATCCATGACCAGGTCCTTAGATTACGGATTCTTTAGTGGGGAGACTTTGTCCCATTTCTTATCTTAAAGGGCGTAATGCACATATTATTGCTTATCTACACAGTATTTCCTGCATCATTGTATGATCACTAAAGAAGGAATTCTACTTCAGAATGGCGGATTTTAAAGGAGCAAGACATTCTTTTTTATTCTTTTTAAATGAGTAATTTTACTAATATTTTAATGTCATCCTCGTTCCGCAAATTCCTTCATGTAGTTTGGGATACTTACCATTAAAGTCATTTTCCACAACAACATGCAACAACATACAAATGATATCTGCGTTTCTGGAGCAGGACAGAGCACATCTGGATAATCCTCATAAATATGAGAAGAGCCTCTCAAAATGAGCAGATGGGTTCTCTTTACAAAAATCTGAAAGTGGTCAATTTTTATTCACGACTTAAGCTGAAGTTTCTGCATTCCAGCATATTTTCATATTGAGATGACAGAAGTCAGTAAAGGGCATAATAACATGCCATTTGGGCCTGTAAGGAATACAGTACTTCCACATAATTTGACAAACTGCAAATCATAGTCTGCAAAAGGCAAGATTAACTTCAGATATTTTCTAATTTAGAACTGACAGAAACTATGGAAACTGCTGAATTTGGACATGTTGAAAAAAATGCCAAAAATAGAAGACGTCTAGACTAAAACGACTAGAACAGCTTACTTCTGAGACATTTCTGAACCCCTGGTTCTGACAGTGTAGCATAAATTGGTCTCAAGTTCTCTCGGAATCCATACGCACTGGGAGTAATTTTTAAAGCCCGAAATCCGAGATTCAGGAACAGCTCTGCACTTCAGAGCAAGCTCGTGTGGCGAGTTCTCTGACCACGGGTCCCGGCTAACACGGCTGTTACAGGTGAGGTCTCGTACTCCCAGCACCCCTCAGGCGGGATGTCCAGCAGGAAGGAAATTTCTGGGAATTACACCAGTTTTGTCTGAAATTATTTCAAAAGGAGCGCCTGAGTCAAACAATCTCAAGGAAGGAAAAACACTTCTGCCAAGGACGAGGCTTTCGCTACTCGCGGGCCCCAGCGGCGCCCCGGCCGTTCCGCGCGCCCCGGGGAGCTCCCGTCCCCGCCCGGTGTCCCGACAAAGCCACGACACGTTTCACAGCAGGGACCGGAGCTCCGCC